>NC_133207.1:10549321-10624321 GCF_958299795.1 Porites lutea | reverse complement strand
GTTAGGGAACAGCTGACTATAAGCTTGGTCGGAGTTTATGTCTCTGGGGACATTAACCGAAGAAAGAAAATGTCCGAAAGCGATCAAGAATTGGAAGAAGCGGATCAATTGTTTACTTGCCCATACGATACCACTCACAGCTTAACCATCGCCCGAATGGGACGCCATTTGATTGAATGTAGAGAGAAGCATTCGATCAGTGAAAAGGCCATATGTCCATTCAACGACAAACATGCGATTGCTGCCCCAGAAATGGAATATCACAAATTAGTTTGCCATGACAAGCCACCAGAGAACGAAATGAACCACAAGGGAAGTAACAAATGCGACGAAGATGGGGAAAACCCGGCAAAGGGATTATTCGGAAGTTTTTCATCAAGAACTTCTTTCAGTTTAACGTCATGCGAAACGACTACGACCGGATGCGAGAGTGGGCTTGATTTAGTAGGCGGCATAAGAAATTGCGATTCCTCCACTGAAGAAACAGATGAAGATACTATGATCAGCGATTCTGAGTTGGCGCCAAATGATGATAAACAACAAGCGCGGGACGGATTAAAAGACGGCTGTTGTGATGATATGAGGGAAAACGATTTAGTCTTACCCATAGAAGAATTGAAATCGCCCAACCACAATATATCAATTGAAAAACAATTAGAACAATCGGAAAGTGACACGGCTTCTTCGGGAACTAACAGCTCCATTGGAACTGATGAGGAAGAGCGATTTGATTATACGAAATATATACCCAGTAAAGATCTAAGAGAAGATTTTCTCAAGTTGATTGGTCAACCTCGAAATGGTATGCAGGTGCAAGACGCCAGATATCAATTGGTAAGTCAGCCATACAACGTGCAACAGTGGCCACCAGGGTACAGCTTTGTCCCGGCACAATATCAAACCCATAATGGCTACCATGGCCCCGGGGTACAGCCTGCATTTATACCTTTTGCCAACTCTTATAACATGATTCCAGGTGTTTACACAGGATCATACAGCTTCCATAACCAATCCCCTGCTCCGGGAGGGTTTATTCAGTCACCTGGTCAGGGATACGACTTTAACGTGTACCCGGCAGCAAGACCCAACTATCACCGTCCTTATTATCGACGCAGAAATCACTACAATACCTACTCGTCCCGTTTTAATAACCACAAACACTACAACTCCCATAACCATGAAAACCACAATGGAACGGTCATGAATGGTTATAACCAGTCAGAGAATGGCTTTTGTGAAAGCAGTGACTGCTTTCTGAACAAAATGAATGGTGTGGCGAATCATAATGACACTTCACAAACCCAGACTTCATGCTTAACAAATGGATGTGAAAATCCAGACCAACACATGCAAAATGGTGGAAAGTTGGATGAGATTGACTGTCAACAGCAGTTTGTGGACATTGGTGACGTCCCAGACAAACCTCTGTGTGGAAGTGCAAAAGAGAATGGACAGGAGAATTTCTGTTCAACTGCCCAGGAGGCCCTCAAGAAGAGTGAAAATGATAAGCAGATTCGTAAAATTAGAAAGAAGTTGACAGAGATAACTGGCTTGGAAGAGAAACAGCGGCAAGGTGTAAACTTGGACTGTGATCAGCTTAAGAAGTTGTCACGAAAAAGCGAGTATGAAGGTCAGCTGAGATCACTTTCTTCAACTTAGAAAACAAGGTGAGAATTGAGTTTTGAAATCGTAGAAATGGTCACCTACCAACCTGGGTCAATTCATCTCCCAGTGTGTTAAGAACTGAATATCATGAAGGTGGCAATTAGTTTTCCATGGTTGGTGAAATAGTGACGTTGTTTGTTTGGAAAGTTTAAGGGCTCCCCTGCTGCAAGTAAGCGCACCTCGCACAATCTACCTTGCAATTGATCTTTTTCACTCTATGCAGCATTGAAATCATTAGTCAAAGAAACCAAAAATGTGACCATAGCAACTTATTGCATGAAGAGGAATGGTGCAGTATTTGCATTTGGTCAATAATACTGATTTTTTTGCAATACCAGATTGTCATTTTGGATTGTTCATGTCACCCAAAGCTATTTGTATCTTCTGAATTTAAAATTAAAGAGTGTTTCTTTTTTTCACATTTCAATATTGAAATTCTGAATTTCAAACTTACATATTACTTAATTGGTGAATATTGTTTTTAAAATTTCATGCAAAACAGCAACAACTTGTACAGCAATCCTTTATACTGTAGCTCATACAAGAGACTGAAAGAACACCAATTTATACACTCTATTTATTTTAGGAAAAATGGATAAATTTGAGTGCTGTGGCTTTTGTATGTAGTTACCTGAAATATGGCTTGACATTCTGCTGGCAATTTTTTGTATCTCCCACCTGTTACGGCCAGTCAGGAAACAGTCAATATTTCTAGTCATTGTCTGATCGTAGCTAAAACCTGCATTATATACTATTATGAGCTGTGAAAGAAAGTTTTGATCTCATGATACTCAGGGACATACATATTTTGTATCTTTATATCCGTTATAACTTAATGTGTCCAAACATTTAATATGCATGAATCACCTCCCTTGAGTAAAACTCTAGGTCTGTTTTGTCTAACATAAATTAACAATATAATATTGAATCTGGATATTTTGCATTTGTATGAAGAATTAGGCGGATCAAAGAGCGGGGATATACATGTGATTTGCAGGATGTAATCATTGACGTTTGGTTGAGGGGCATCAATGATAGTATAATCTAAGCATCTTCCAAATTTGGACAGAGCCAGCTGGTTATGAAGAATTATCTATTGGAATAAAACCAATCAGAAACAGGGAAATACTATATTTCACATGAATAATGATGATAAATATTGCATGAAATATTGATAAATATTGCAAGAGAATGAACAGACTGATCTCCTTTGGCAACCTTGGTTTCTCCTAAAAGACTGGATTAAAAACTTGTTTAATCAAAACCTTTACTATCGTTCACTGGCTAGTAAGTTCCCTTTACATATAGGAACTGACATACAGCTTTATACTGTTTTTGTACTAAAAAAGAGTACAGTGTACCGGTTAAACATAAAAGATCTGTAGAATGCTCTGTGCTGTTTGTCCTTGTGCATTTAATGCATCTGCAGAAATCTCAATTCCATTGTGTCTTTTGATGTTTTGGTGAAGTCTTATTCTCATATATGTAGCCACTTTTAAATGTGAGGAGAGGCTTTCCACACTCTATTTAACAACATTAAAAAAGATGAAAGATTTTGTTTATTATGTAAAAATGTTGCATGAACATTGAGCAAACAGCTTCCTTTTGAACATTTTTCTTGACATCCTTATCAACTATATTTTACTCTCACTGGTGATTAGAACAATGTTGATTCACTTTTCAGTCAATTGTGCGAAAGGCAGGGACATCTCTCTAAGCAAAGACAGCTGGCTCTTCTTTGTATTTTATTATACAGTGTATGAATTTTGAACTTTGAATTTTGACTTGTTCTAACGTGAGTGCACACCAAGAATTTCAATTTTTGGTTTGAAAATTGACGTCAAGTTGTGTCCCATTTCTTAATACTGACACTTGTAAGATTGCAGCAATAAAAATTAATATTACTATGATTCGTTCAAAATATTTTCACATTTCTGAGTGGCTCCAATTCCCTGGCTAATTCATCTTAACCAGCTGGGGCACACAATATTTGGAAGATGTAGGCAATAACCAACCAATTCAATGGGTTATTGCCCCAGTATGAAATACAAACCTCATTTAACTTAGGTTAATTCTCAGTTTCCTTTGTCTCCTAGCCCCGAGTTTGGGAAATTGAGAATCAACCTAAGTTAAAAAATTTTAACCTGAATTTAATTTGGACCTGTAACATATACATTGAGAAGTGTGACATGCCAAAGAATAAAGTCTTTTTAAATTCTGTAACTGTGCTGATAAACAGGCAAATGTTTGCATGATCTCCATTGTTGCTTATATATTTGTCACACTGTTGCAAAAGACTGTGTTTACAACATAGCAACTAACTGTTTGTCGATAAATTCAATGTTTATTTTGTTTCTTGTAGGCTGCAAACCTTAAGGAGACTTGTATCCTGTGCATGGTGTCTACTGTTCTATAGATGGATATTCTGCAAATGAGTCTTCACAGTAAAGGGTGTTGGTCAAGTATTATTAGTATTTTCATTTATCTGCAGGTTGAATTGTTAATCCTCTCTCTAGTATAATTTTTCTTGCCTAACGATACATGTATATTAATTTATCCAAGTCCACTTAAGTTGTTAAATGCATATATGTGTACAAACATATGCATTTATAGCTTCCACACAAATGCAATGTATGGAACCAGCGGCGGATCCCCCCCCCTTCCCTTATCTGAAGGTCTTGATCCGCCCGCGGGAACAATCTTCAGTGGATAAATTTAGGATAAGTTCACAAGTGGGGAAATTTTGAAGTCAAGTAGATTTACTAACACGCACAAACTCATTAGTTTGTATTTGTCAGGTCTTATATGGACGTAAAGTGTTTTTAGTGTGTAAAGACTCACAAAAGTTCAAACAGATCACATTGAGTAAAATGAAAATTATTATTAAAATAAAATCTTATTATTAGTAGTACTTATTAGTAATTATTAGTACAGTTATACAGTGACTCTAAGAGATTCTCACACTTGCTGGTCCAGAGACCAATCACCCTCTAACAAGGTTTGTTCCAAGACCTAAGCTTCTATTGGTTCATCACAACAATGCAAGTCAATTGCAAACTTGATTTCCTCCTAAATTCCTAATTGTTGTCAGTTACCAGGTATATGCAGCAGAGGCATACAAAGATGATGATAACAAATTGGTTCACTTGTTCATAACTGTTACAGTAGCACAATTTGTGCTTGTCATTGATCCCTGATTTGTACATGTAGTATAAATATGTCTGCATGTTATGCGCAGTCACCTCGGAAACCATGTAACTGAGGTAATGATGTTGGTGTTACATGTATTGATTTGAATAATATTGTTGATTGCCTCTAGAGTTTCTTCAAGTTTTAAAAACCTATACCGACTTAGCAGATTTTTTTTGTGAATACATTTATGTTTGTATTATTTTTGTTTGTTTAACGATTTATTCACATCGTTTAAGTAAGTATTCGAAGATTGTGACTGAATAGTGTGCGTGTTCAAAATTTAGTGGGATCAAATAATAATTATAGTGTTACTCTGAGAAGAAAAGTTACGACGTAATGTCAGGCTTCAAATTTAGATCACAGGGGTGTTCCAGGGTCAGAGATAGCAAATCTCCTTTCTGGATTTATTTATTATATATTAAGTATTTATTACAATAAATTATTATTGTTTATTACCAGTAGCTGTTTGCCAGGATAAACTTGTGGGGCAATAATTTATGATTATTCTCATTCTCCAGATGATAATTATGCATAAGAAAAGTACATTATATTTATAGGTAAAAGCAACGTGTTTTACTCCGAAGATATACGTGACATAATATATTAAGCGTGCAAGGCTGATTATTAGAGAAAAGAATCACAAATCTATTTTGTCTCACACAGCTGAAATTTTGTCAAATTGTTTTCCTTCTTTGTTCCCAAATGGAAATACTCAGAGATAAAAACATTAGAATGGATAATCTTCCTCAGTGGAAGATTTTCAGTTCTTTCTCCAAAAAGTGTTTTAAAAAAGTGTAATTTTCTTTTCATGTTTGGGAATGGGTAAGATCAGAAGTCATTAATTTTATGAAAAGATTCTATTTATAAGTTCATTATGAATGGGTGCAATTGAAAGAAAAGCTGCACCCATGAAAAGAAGTTTCCAAATTTTTACTAAGGGTTGTCACTGATTTTTCATGCAGGTGGGAATGTGGAAGAAATAGGTGGATTTATCTTCTTGTGTTTTACTTAATTTGAAAGTGTTAGGACTCATACATATTGCCGCTACTTGTATTAGTGAAAGGGCACCAAGTGCCATCTGTTTTGACAGATAAAAACCCTTAATTAAGTAGCCTTGTACAGTACCATTCATTATTTATTTAAGGTGACCATCTTGTTGACTTGATCCTCAAAACTTGAAACTCTCATCTCTAAATGGAAACAACTTAAATCTCGAGAAGAGCGAATCTAGAACCTCTGATGATTTAATTATTTGAAAGGGTTTAGATAAAAAAAAAAAAAAATTATTTCACAACACAAAAACAATAGCTGCTCACACAAAAGCATTATTCACACTTACTGAAAATACTTCCAGTCACACATACAATGCTTTTTATTTGAGTTTATGTGAAAACAAAATGCTAAATTACGATCTCATGTTTGTTATCTTACAGCCCAGTCTAGTATGAGGACTATCCTAAGTTTGTTCACACATTTACTTGATTGCATAAATATAAATCTTTTCTAAAAAAAGACACCCCACCGCACTACACTTATCTTTGTGCATACCAAAAACAAGTGCAGTTCTGCAACTGTTAGGTTTTGCAAACACCATGAATAAGAAAGTTGTTTTTGTTTGCAAAATCTTTTGTTAATAGTGTAATGTTTTTATGTTGTCAGGCCCTTTGTTTATGAAATATATACACAAAGCCTAAATAATGTCCTCAACCCTCACAAAACCTGTAAAAAAATGGGAACACCAATGGGAATCGCCAACTTTGCGAATAGTTGGACCTTAAAGGACAAAAATGCTATTTTTTCTCACTTAAGGCATCAAATTTACTTATAAATCTTTCTTGAAAGTTTTGAGAATCAAGACGCAAGTGACTGTTGACATGCATTTATACTTTGAATCTTACTGTACATGTAGCTAGTGTTATTTAAATCTCAGAAAAAAAAAAAAACAGTCGACTTAAAGTTTGCAGTATTTGTTCCAATTTTCTGTCTTAAATAATCACAAACTCTTGGTAATAGACTGCCTTCAGGATGAATCACTGAAACAAAGGGTAATGCATGCTAATACGAACACTTACACCAATTATGTTGTTTCTTTGAATAGGTGTCAAAAGATAAACCCTAGAACTCTTGTAGGTGTTGCACATTAACTGAAGCGAAGAGCAATGCTGTTTTGTGATCATAAGTTCACTTTTTAAAGTAAAGTGGTGAGCAACAATGTTTGAGACCTCAAAGTGACGTATTTTATAAATTCAGATTACTACTATTTTAAAACCAAATTGTCCGAATTACAGTCTGTTGAATGTAGATAACCCAACTACACCAATCTAGTAAGTTGTTAATCACACAGTTTTAACAATCTAGAATGGTTGTAAAGTTCTAGTCCGGTAATGAATTATGCAACTATTTATGTTACAGTCACTTTAATTCAAATTTATGGCTTGTGCAAATTAGCCTTGATCAACATAATACTGTGGCTGAGAGTAATATTTATTCAGGAAACCAACTAATATATTGAAAAAATAATTTATTTAAATGTTAATTTCATTCCTATTTATTAACTTATTAAGAACTTTAAAGAAGAATATATTATTTATTAAAAAATTAATTTTATTATCCATTTGATCATCAGATGTTATACAGTATTAGCACATTGCTAGTTAGTTGGGCAGCCATACTGTTACTAGTCCATTAATATACAGCCAAATCCATCCTCAGGACTGACTCATGACAGTTAATCCTTGACAAACATCAATTTTTCCTAACAATATCATTACATTATCAAGAGAAAAGGTTATGAGAATTAATAAAATGATCACTAAAGGTAGAATGTTTTGATCTTTTATCTATTTCTGTCAACTATTTCCTTTAGAAAACGTGTAGAGAATAGTCGGGAGAATTGTATGTGGATATTGGGGTGTTAAAGGGTTAATGGGAAGGGTGGAAGAGCTTCTGGGTCTCCGAGGATTTTGGTCGACGGCTGTTACAGATATTCTCTGAAGCACGATTGGCTGCTGCGAATTATTAGTTATTTTCAGCAGTTTTTGTTAATGAGGATTTTCAAAAAAGGTGTTCGTAATAAGGCGTGGTCTGGAGTTTGAGAAGAGCTGACTGTCTGTTTTATACACCTGCAAAAAACAATTCTGTCTAACTTTACCAACTTATTAAGAGACAAATAGTCCACCCAAAACAATTTAATTTATTTTAATCACAATAACATTAAGAACGTCACGTTTGATTCAAACGTACTTGCAAGGTTAATTTTGCATACATTTTAATAGTTACATTCCTTTCTTTGAAAAAAGTTTAAAATTTAATATTATTTGACCCAAGTCATGGTGATTTTAAGTTTGAGATTGTAATATAAGTCAGATACATAGTTTATATACGGGTATTGCTCCTATTGTGCACAATCCCATCTTCTATGTTCTTAGTCTGTTTATTAGGTAAGGGCCTTCTAGATTGTAATTGAATTCATGTACAGTTGGTACACACTACAGGTCGGGTGACAAGTTGGGGCAACAAGTTGCGCAGCACACAAAATGATTTGTTGCTGCCACTTATCGGCGCGACATGTTGCTGCAAGTTGTCGCTTAGTGTGCTCTTACCTTTATACGTGGATGTAGGCAAACTAAAAATAAGTCAAAAGCAGTCACTCTGGTTGTCGTATGGTATGCCTAGATTCTAGGGTCTCTCTCCTTCTCATTTTTATGAAGATAATTAACGGTAAGAACAGAGACCCTGTGTGTTAAGTTCCTTCCAGTGTACATGTATGAAGCTACAGTGTATGTTATACTGTAACTTCTCTTTCCATACACGATACGAAAGAGCACAAGAATGCATATTCTCTATAACAATGATGATAATCAATTCTTACTTCCGTGTTGCCACGTAAAAAGGGTCCCAAATTTGCTCAAGTGTAAAAGTTTAATTTGCTCATCTCACTCCGTGACCATTATTTTGTAGTATTTGGTAGGATAAACGAAGGATTATTAACTATTATGGTTTATTTCAGAATTATGATCAAAAATAAGCTAGCGGTCTCAAGAGAATGTTATTAATTTCCAGATGGCTGATTGGATAGTCAATTTTAGTGAAGTATACATATAATTTACAAAGTTCTCCACACAGGTATCCCAAGCTCTATGGGAGATACCTTTGTTTAGCACTGGGACGGTCGGCGTTGTGCAACAACGAAATTATAAGGACTTGTGTTCCAAAAACGAGTTCTCTTAAATGAACGAGTTTTCGAAAAAAGAAAACAAACTAACTAACAAACAACAACTTAACAGGAACATTGTCTTCTATGTGGTTTCTAGAGCGATTAAGAACGATTCCAGAGAGTTTCAAGTTATTTCCAGCGTCTCTCTATAATTTATTGGGAAGGATATATACCCTGAACAAAGGTCACACCGTCTATGTCTCCCAAAGGGCCTGGTGTAACTGTGGTATCCACCAGTTCTTTCAGCAACATCTGAATTGTCTCTCAACTGTTCAGAGTTTTCTTGACTTGTTTTTGGTCATTTCTTCTAATTAGCCAATTAAAAGAAGGTAAAATAATGAAACCAGGGGACTTAGGCACTTGTTGATACGTTAATTATTAACAGACGACACAAAAGAGGGTATGTATTAATTCACGACGTTAAAATAAAAGCATCCAGTGTTAAAGTGTGGCGTATTTTGTGATCGTCTTCGTCCCCAATCAACGTGACTGATGCGAATTGCACATAATTTTCTCATTTTATCCTGAATAGACTGTTTGTTATCCCGGTTCATGGTTTATTCACCACAACCATACTCATTATCAACTGTTGGTCTGTGGATCCCCTCAGGCAAATCCCCGGTTGTTTGACTTTTGAAAAAAACAATATTCAAATTTCCCACTGACGTCAAACATAAATGAAGATCAGCTAAACAAATGAATAGATGAAAAGAAGAATCAAGCTCAATATCTGCACCAAGCATCTGTTTTGCCACCCTGTCATGATGACAGAATAAAGAATACTGACCGCCTAAAACAATATCCTTTCACTAACGGAAAAAAAGAACGTAACGTCACAAGAACAATGAAAGCGACGCAAGCAAACGTACGACTATGCTGTGAAGCGTAAGTATAATTGTCCTTTTTTTCACCCTGACAACGGCCTGAACGTAAGCACCAACATAAAGGTCAGAACTGTCCATTTTGCGCTCGGATTATACCGTGTAAGAACGGATCACAAAGAGGGTCCTGAAGGGGTTAAAATGGGAACTGGGATTTGCCTTTTTATGTACCCGAGAAAAATGGGATTTACTGCATTGGGTCTGGGATTTAACCATTGTGAAAGACTTCTCTTATGATACATGTTGTTTATCCCCCAAAACTTTGCTTAACCTTTGTCATGCGTTTTATACATGAGGCTCTGGCTCGGATGATCGGGGCAACCTCATCCCACGTATTGACGTTAATAAATTGATTGATTGATTTGTTTTTTATTATGGGAAGGGGTTTTCTCTCCTTTCACGATCTCTGACAAGATTATTTAACACAATTACTCGAATGTGCCTATTTTTTTGCAATAGAAGAGAATATTCTGTATAAGTAGACCTCAGTAAACACATTAGAATCATGTCAGTCTTTAAATTTTTGCCTTCGCGTCCAATACCACGCCGCAACTCATGATCAGTTAGCTGGTCTGGTCAGTTCAGCGCGCAGTTTGTAGTCGTTGTCGGGGAAATGACATGTGCGTGCTTGCGCTTGAACAGTTCGCATGGTAATCCCTTGTAACTACCCTTGGATACCTTATGATGCTACACAAAGTGATTTCATGTATATGAGTGAGCACTGACTATATTGATTAGGGTACAGCTGATTTCATTGCCATGTATACACAATTCAGACATGATTTGACGGTCATGATTCGACACTAATCACGTGACGTATGGCCTCGCAGTACTTAAACGGTACTGACCGTATATGATTGGAGTTAAGCCCTAAGAGTAGTGATTAGGGTGACGTTCTGACTCGAAGTAAATGGCTATATAACTCCAAATCAAGCCCTTCCCTCGCTCAGCAGCGCGGAATCCTCGCTGCTTTTGTGGTATTGGTAGTGGAATGCAAACCCAAGGCCCCGGGTTTAATTCTCAGTCATGCATCCTTACGTTTTTTCTTCTTTAAAAATGGAAGAGACTGACACTTCCATGAACATTTGTTGAGCAGAAATTAAAAGGGATTTAGAAATTTCATGTAAGTGTAAGTGGGGGGAGAGAGGGGCTGGAGATATGGAAAAACGGGTTTCTCAATGGCGTCCGATTTGAGAAGTGTTTTACCTGGATTACGCATTATGGTGATTCAAATCAAGTATATTTCTGCCAAAAATGCAGCCGTCGTTCACGGGAAATTGTAAACTTAAGATTAACTTGATCTGCAGTCTGAGAGTACTTCAAGCGAGTGCCATGTTTTCAAAAAGGAACACTGATAAAGAACATCTTTAGTCAGAGTTCACTGCTTTCACCCTCAGGCTTCACTTGTTGTGATAATTCGTCCTGCACGGACAACGCAACCAATAACCAATAACTAAAACAACCAAAAAGCAAACAAAGACTGCTAGAAAGAAACGTGTGACAAGTTTCCTCTAACTCATGAGAAAGTCAAGGCGTTATTTCGAAGAAACAGACGATCAGAGTGTAATTGGCAGACGATGGCAAAAACATAAGATGCTTGCTTTGTAGCCTACGTAGCAGGCGTCGAAAAAGGTAGGGGACAGGGAAGAAGGGAAAAGGGGGGTTGGGGAGAGAGGGTAAGGGACGCCTGCTATAAGAGCCCCCTTTAAATCATTTCTAAGGACGCCGGCGTCCTCAAATTCCTGATTGGGTAAACCGTAATGAATAACTAATTAGTTTGTATCCTGGCGTGTATTAGTGCGGGACAAACATGATGCAGGCATCAAGGAAATGTGTTCTACTGGCATAGACTTTGGAAGATGTAGCAACTTCACGTTAGAACCCGAACTAGAACCAACTGTAATAGCTTGTTTGGCAGGCAGAGATGGTCAGGAAGTTTTTATACTGAATTTGTCCAAATACCGAGCAGCGTTTCAAGGCGATTGCGATTCTTGCCAGAAATCTGGAACTGTGCCGATATTCACAACACTGTCTTTTCCGCAAAAACAAATATCGTCTTGAATGAACTTCTAAATGTAAAGAGAGAGCTGAAGCTTTGGTAAAAATTATCCGTTGAACTTTTTGACAATTGTTTATAACTCGCCTTTCATTATTCACGTCTTATCGGGCGACTGTTCTGTTCTTTGTAACCACTGTGTTTGATGAGATAAAAAAGACCAAAGGTCTTGTGTATTCACACGAAACTGATCATTGTTTGTCGTGGACTGCGGGCAGTAAAAAAAGAGACTGCTAGTATTCTGTTTGTCGTGTTTGCTGCCGGAGCAAGAACAGTAAAAATGTTTTATTTTGCTTGATTATGATCACTTGAAAAAAGATAATTTCCAGTAAACAGTGAAAGTAATAAAATTCGGACCATGCTGACAAGCCCCTATCTTGTGGAGTGTAGGTTTTTGTTGAGGGTCGAGGGTAAAGTGGCGAGGGTCGAGGGTCGAGGATAAAATGTCGAGGGTCGAGGGTAGAATGTTTTTTGCGTGTAAAAAACTAGTCTTAATTTCATCCGATTACTTCGAGTCGTTATTACTCCCTCAGTAACTGACGAGGGTCGACGGTAGAATGTTTTTTGCGAGTAAAAAACTAGTCTTAATTTCATCCGATTACTTCGAGTCGTTATTACTCCCTCAGTAACTGAGGGAGTAACAACGACTCGAAGTAATCGGATGAAATTCAGGCTAGTTAAATTTTATAGACAATTTTCTCGTCGGAACCCCATATTGCTCATACAAAGCCTTTAAATAGAACGCAAAAGTTGACCGAGGCACGCGAAAGATGTACTGTCACAATACCTATTCTTAATAGCACTGCAAAGCGCTACTGATGCAACAAACACACCTACTTCAGGTGTTGTACTAAATGCCAGGGGGGGGGGGGGGAGGGGGTTAATCCGGATTTTTAGTGTCAGGGATGTGACGGATGTTTTGGGGTTTGAAATGTTACATTTTGGGATTTTTTAGGTAGGAAAAGTTTGGCAAGTATTTTTTTGTGTATCTTGATGTAAGTAGACATTTTTGGGGGGTATTAAAAACAATCTGAAGATTTGTGATAGTTCACGCGTGCGCCCGACGGCGTAGTTCCACGAACAATGTAAAACCAAAATTTTTAGCGACTGTCTTTGCTGTCTGGAAATTTTTAACGCTGGGAAATTCGGCATTGTTTTTTTTAGGGTTAAATTTTGGTCCACGGATTTTTTGGGTTTGAATTCTTGCGATTCTAGCGACGACTGGAAATACGTCTGCGGTTCGCAGGTAACCGCCCTAAGCGCTTATTAAATTTTTGGACCTTGAGAGTGGGCGCTTATTAAATTTTCGCCATTTTCAGCAAGTGTAGTAGGTTTATTTTGCAACAAAAAAATAAATGGTAATAGCAAAACGCGAAGATGTAACAAAGAAAGGTTTCTGTAAAATATTCTGACGAAAACTCCGTCTTCGAGGGGAAGTCTCTTATTAGTACTTATTCAATTTTATTTCAATTTGGAGTTGAAACTTCGAGGAAAATTCCATCATTCTCGTAGACAAGGAATCTAAAGATTTGAAGCCAGTGAATAAATAATAATCAATACTACTCTCGTGCACTTAATTCTTTTTGAGTGGAATGGGGAAGGGGGTTGGGGTGAGGACAGGCGCTTAGCCTTTAGTTATGGGCGGTTATTCGAGGTGGGCGCTTATTCGATTAAATACGGTAAGTGCAAACCATTCTTCGAGATTTGGATTTGGATTTGGATCTGTAAATTACTATTCGTGAGAATTTGACATCTTGCTAAAAATGCTAAGACAATGTTAATGTTAAAACATTGCAGGAAACCGTCACATTCATGGACAAAAAGACAATCGCTCATAATAATTTAGCAGAAGGCACTTTGGAGTTAATTAAACAACCTAAAACCCTTATTTAGCCGCAACGAAGAGATTACACTTCAAAAGAGGTCAGAGAAAACGCTGTTGAATGCATCAGAGGGTAAATCATCTCGACCAGAAACAATAACCGTAGAAAATCAATATGCGTGTCACGATCTCTCAGTATGAAATAAGCGGTAAAAATCAAATTTGCTCAGTCAAAACTTGACCCTCCAGAGTTCTGGCTTTCGATTTCTAGCTGCTGACCTAGCTGTTGACCGGAGGAGCCAAAAAAGCAATCTCCGTCTGGCGGGTTAAAATGTTATTTTAAACCCTAACCTTTCTATTGTTTTCTCCAAATAGGACATTTAAAAAAAATCTCCGAACAAGCGACAATTTGCAAGCGAAACAAGCAAGCAAAATGAGCGAGCAAACAGACATGCGAAATTACATCCCGACGTTCCCCAGAGAGGTCCCCTGACACTGAAAGAAGAAGAAGAGGTTCTGAAAAGAGGAAACGCGTGTAATAGTATAAGGGCATTTCTGTAAATTCCAGAAAGACGGGAAATCTTGCGACCAAAGCTAAAAATAGCATCTCTTTACTTACAAAAGACTATACATGATATACCCTCGGCATTCTCTCTGGACGAAAAAATGGATTTGAACAAATTTTCTTCCAGCAAATATGTCGCAAATTATAAAAACTGAGGAGTAAATCTGTTGCAAAGATGGCAAATGCCACACTTGCCTAGATATTTGCACTCCCTGTTGTTTGGTATGCAAATGTGGCATTTACCATCTTTGCCCCATATTTACTCCTCGGTGTTACATTTTTGCAACATATTTTCAAGGTGCAATTTGTGCAAATCCATTTTTCATGCAGCGTCTACCCTCCACCGTCGACATAAACCTACACTTCTACTTGTGATTGATCACGTATTGACAGTTGACATTACGGATTAGTTGATAAAATGGTGGGCGGAATACAAAAACACCAGCTCTTAGAGCAGACGCTCCCTTCCCTATTGCCCGCTTTCACGCTTTTTCCCCCTCCCCTCCCCTTTCTGCATCTGCCACGCAGGCTACTTGCTTTGTGGTAAAACACCCAAAACAAATAGACCCGCATTTAGGCGATTTACGTGATTACGTAAATTGACGGCAACTTCAAGAATCCTCTAAATCTTTAGTGCCACTAAATCACTAAGTCGGAATGAAATCTCAAAAAATGAATTCTGTAGTCAATTGACGTCATGTCGTCTGCGCGAAAATGACTGAACCCCCCAAAATGGAGGTAACATTGCATCTTATACCCCCAGGGGATGGGCGCTCTTGGATGTGTCAGATACATAATTCGCCCACGTCACAACTTGACTTAATTATATTACTTTTTAATGTCGCTTCATAACACACCCTCCTCTATTGGTGAATTTCTTTTTAAAATATATATACCTGTTTTTTTGAAAACTGGGCTACTAAAACATGTCCGTTGTAGTCGCAAATCCACAATTTATGTCATTTACTCTAAAAGTCCAACAGTCGAGATCAGATCAGATCCAACTACTCCTTGCACGATTCGCTAAAAAGAAAATATACAAGCAATAAGTAACCATGGGAATTTCAAACGCTAAACTTTCGTTGCTTCCAACAAGAGAACTCACATGATTATGTAGGAGCTTTTGAAAATCCGCAGTAGAGTTAATAAAAACAACATCAAACATGGCTACTCATTCTCCTCGTGTTCGTTCTTATTGAAGGCACAGACTCAAATAAGATATTGTTCAACAACTAACAATATTCGGTAAAAAAGGTTACAACATTCCACCCCCCATGAACGCACATGTTAAGGGCAAGTTCATTGTCGATCACTCCTGTTTCATAGACTTTCAGTTCACAGAATTTCTCCAGAACCGAATTGTTCCAGCAAAGAAATCTTGGTGATTGGCCTTCTGTATGTCTACCCTTTGGCCCTGACTTCTACACTTCTGACCAAACCGTCAGATCCAGGAACCGATTGGCCACTGATGTCGTGGGACATTATTGTCAGCAATGAGTACTAGCTCTCCAGTTTGCAAGTTCCTTTGTGTCTCATGCCACTTCTGGCGTTCTTGTAAAGAGGGAATGTACTCTCTGGGCCAACGCTTCCAATAGTGGTTATCTAGGAGCTGTGCCTGGCGCCATCGCTTTCGACTAAACTTGTCGCTGTCATAAACCATTTCTGGGGGTAGATTAACCGTGGGACGAATGTTTAAGAAATGAATAGGTGTGAGAGGCCCATCGTCATTCGGGCTTGACGAATTTCTTGTCAGTGGTCTAGAGTTAGCAATTCGTTCAGCTTCAGTAAATACTGCTTGGAGTACCACTTCGTTGATAAGGTCTTTACCAAGGATAGTCTTCAGGCTCCGCTTCACGGATTTCACAAGTCTTTCCCAGACTCCGGACATGTGCGATGCACCTGGAGGGTGGAACACCCACTTACAGCCTTGCTGCTGCAACTTCTCTTCCCACTTTCTCTTTGTCAATTTGTTCAATAGCCTCTTTAATTTTCCGATCAGCCCTACCGAAGTTTCATCCATTGTCGGAGCGAAGCTCCTTTAAATGTCCCCTTCAGACTTTGCGTACCTAATCTTGTCCCAAAAGTATCAACTTTGGAACATTCCTGAGCGTCGCAAATTCTTTACTTCACGCTCCACCGAAGTAATAAGATATTGTTCAACAATTAAAAATATTGGGTAAAAAAGGTTACAACATCAGTCTCTCACACTGATTGGTAATTTAATGCCCCTTCTTACTCGAAAAGTAAAATCTCACCTCTAAAAGAAATTCTTGAATTCATGAGCTTCCATTTGATAGAAATGTCTGCCTTGAAGGTAACAAAAGTGAAGCTTTCCTCATAAGTCTAAAAAATAAGGTATTTTAAGGGTAAATTTTAGTGTTACCGTCACCGATTGCAAAGCCATTTCCCCAATTTACCCCATTTTTCATTAGCACTGGTCTCCCCAAAACAATCCAAACAAACAGTGCTCAACAAAACCAGGTCCTACAATCACCAATTTAACTGCTTGTTGACTTGGAACATTATCAACAGAGTGGAGCATTGCCTGCATGCAAACAGCACAAAAAACTGCATAACAATGCGGAACTATGACATCAAACTTTAAAACAACCCTACCCCTTGAAATCTAACCAGGCTACCCCAAATGCATACCAGGTGATAGCCCTGTGTCTGTGCAACAATATGACACCCAGCTAGACACAATACCCCTTCAATTTGAGGGAGACACTGAGCTTTGAAAGACAGGGATAAGCCACGTTACCAAAATTAAGCAAATCCACATTCTAGCACACAGCATGCTCTTTAGAACAAGCCCACCGCACTGGAATTTAACCAAGCAAACCCAAATGCATACCAGATGATAGTCCTGTATCTGTGCAACAGCGTGACACTCAGCTAGACACAACCCCCCCCCCCTTCAATTTTTGGGAGACACAGAGCTTTGAAAGACAGGGATAAGCCCTGGTACGAAAACTCAGCAAATCCACCGTCTAGCACAAAGCATATTGTTTAGAACAACCCCACCCCGATGGAATTTAACCAAACCACCCCACATGCACACCAGACAGGGCCGTAGCTAGGTTTTTTGTAACGGGGGGCATTGTGGCGAGTGCCGAAGGCACGAGCCATGTAGTGGGGTCTGGTAGGGGGTACTCCCCCAGAAAATTTTCAAATTTGGAGGCTGCGAAACGCTATTTTCCCACTTGTCATGAGATATGTCTCTGAAACGTCGACTTCGAGTGAGTGTGAAAAGGCAGGTGTTTTAAGTGCTTAAAAGCGCTTATTTCCGAGCTCCTGTTAATTTGAAACACACCGTATATCCCAGCACTAGCACACCAAACATTTCACAATACTGCATAATGTTTGGCTAACTAACCTTTTGCTTACTATTTGCAGACATCGTGGACCAACCAATTTCTTGGTCATGAAAATGGCAAACAATTGCAAGTCACTACAATCAAAATAATTGAGTCTAAAGAAACAAATGCATCCACCGACTTAATTTGTCTGGCTCAACTGTTCCAGGGGGGCAGCTGCTCCCCTGCCCCGCCCCCCGCTAGCTACGGCTCTGCCAGATGGTATCCCTGTGTCTGGGCAACAACATGACACTTAGCTTGACGGAAGCCCCCCTAAAAAGATTAGCTAGCTCGATGGGGGCAACAGGCAGGTCCTAAGAGCCGGACTGTTGCCTCCCTCGAGCATTTTTTCTGGAATTTCCCCTGATTTCTGTCAATTCCAGGAAGTTGTTTGGAGCCCATGGTGAAGAGCTGAGGGTGGTTAGTCCTGAAGAGGAAGATTTTTATTATGCTTTGAAAGATTGCCTGCAATGTACTGGACTTGACTTAAGATTGCAGGCAACCCGGTTTTCAAAACTGAAGGGAGATAGGACTTAAGAAAAAAAGTAATTATAAAAAAGATACAATTCATCGTCTTTTGAAACAATTTGCCTCGATCTTTAGAAACATCAGCCTTGGAGACCCAGGTGTAGTCAGTTGGGTCGGGAGAAAAGGCGCAATACAAGTGTTCAAGCGCCTTCTCTTCTGACCTAACTGACTGCCCCGAGGGGTCCGACGATGTGGAAACTTAAGAAATGTATGGCACATGGTTTAGAAAATAATTATAAGAGCATAGAGAAGTAGAGTGTTCATAAAATAACCTAGCTAATGTACGGGAATATTTGCAAACGATGTGGCCCTGTATTGCTGAAATGCTTTGGAATGATGTTCAGCCAATGGCGTGTTTTCCATTCTTTTTTTTAACAAATCAAAGCACGGCATGCGTGAGTCATGAAATGGGAAGTCACTTTTAAGACCGCGGTGGCACGGGTCTCAAGTTTGAAATGAGGCTCACCTCCTGTTGTTTCCTTTGTTCATAAGAGGGACCCTGGGAACGAGGTTGAGCTCGATGCCACGCTCCTCTACATCATCGACGGTTTGTTCGTTACAGCGGAATTGCTTTGTATACGTTATTTAATTTCACGATATTGGTGAGACAGTATTTCGCGGGGTTTTATTTTTGCGGTTTTAATATTGGGACAAATATGAAAAAAGCGTATTAAATTTCGTTTCAAGCGTTCTAAAAGTCTGAGCCTGAGCCGTCTACAGAGTGACTTTGCGCGTTTATCGCAATAATTAACACCTTCAGAAGCCCATTTAAGGCTTCTGACACTTTAAATGTTTTTCAAGTTTTGGTAAGGATGGCTGACAGTCATCGAAACTGTCAGCATCATTAAGACGTTAAGACTGGCTATGTTTTAAGAACATTTAAATCGATTGTCTTTTTTCGAGTGCGAGCATCCGTTTATTGATAAACCGGCAAGTAATTCATGGTGATCTCCCTTAGAGAGTATATAAGGAGACTACCATGAATTACTTGCCTGTCAGCTGATGATCATAGCCTCAAGAACACGGCTATTAGGCCTGGGTTCGAAACTATATCCTAGCGCATGCAATTAAGCGCATGCTCAACAAAGGTACTCGATATTCAGGCAAAGTCTTTCTCGAGTGGATGCCAATATCGAGCAAGCGAAAGAAATGGTCTGCTGGCAGGGCAGTCCATCATTTTTCTGTGATTTGAACTTTCTGGACTTTCTATATGGGTATTTCAATTTTGCGTGTTTAGATTTCGCGAGGATTTTTAGGGTCTTTAAGTTCGTTCTATTTTTACCAGGAAAAAGGCGAAACTAAAGACCCGCGAAATAAGGTACTTCTTCGCTCACTGTGTATCCTTTACATCCATTGTAAATAATCTTGAGCTCAGAAGAAAACCTTGCGGGAAACCAAAAGCCGATCTTTGGTTATGTGCATCCTAATGAGCAGGCCCGTAGCCAGGATTTTTTATGGGGACATGCGATCCAACGAGGAGACGGACCGACCGAGGCCGGAGGGGGCAGAGGGGGGGGGGGGGGGGGGGGGGGTTAAGGCGGTGGGTTGCCTGAGACTGCATTATGAGCGTTTTGAAAAACTAGCTATTTCTCAAATTGTCTTCAAAAGTAATTTTGTTTTTTAGAATAGAGTACTTTACTTTACAATTGTTTATAATGACAATCCGGGATGTCACTAAAATAGAAAGAAAGTTGTAAATCCGTATTATTCGAAAGGTTTGATGCATGATCTTTGCATCCTGATCTTTCAATAGTGTGCTAAGCTCAAGATTCGTTGGGTTTTTCTTAGAAACAGATAATTCAAAGACTTTTTTCAGATCAATGTATATTAGATGGTGGATGTGTATAAGAGCCAGTGAAGAGAGTGTCTCTTGTGCCGCGAATACGACTTTTTCGCCACAGAAAACAGCGGATATTTTAAGCTATCGTCAAAGACAAAGGGCCAAACAAAAAAAGGAACAATGCATACCTTCATCTCCTTCAAGGAAAAGAGGATCCAAGATCCAGCCATTGTAATTGGCAGGAGTCCATTAGTGGCTTCTGTAATTGGCTGTTAAGCTGCCAATTGGACAAGGAAAATTTCAGATCCTTGATAAGGCCTGATAAATGCGAAGGTCAACATTAAGCTAGTCAGAACGGTTGTGCTGCTGTCGCCACAAAAACAAAATTATGTTGTTCCCTAGCTAGCAAACGTCACAATAACCACAGGGAGAAACAATAACATCTTTGCGCTCCAGTCCTAAGACTTGTATTATTCTAAGTTACATGAAAGGGGTTGGAGTTGATTCATGCAAGCAATACTGTTGACAGAGTGGTAGTGCAATTTTCTTATACTACCCTTATAAGCTTAGGGTAGCTTAAATAGGAGTTACAATATCCTGCAAGCAACGCGAAAGAGATAGGTCCAGCTCGGTCAAACTTTACCAGGGAACCTCTTACTTACTGTAAAAATAAAATTCCGATCTACCTCTCTGGAAACTACATTTGTATGGAAACAAACCTTTAAGGCTATTAAGCCACTTTTCACAAAAAGAAAGGAAAAACTAACACCTTCAGCTAGCCTGATCAAACAAAGAGAAACCACAGGCAGCTACTGAAGATTAAAAGACCAAATGACCTCCCAGTAAAAGAAAAGCGGCAAGAAAACATTTGCTCGATCTGCACTACTAATCCCCCAAAAAGACTTTACTCCTTAAGGACTCAATTTATAGAAGTAAGCGACGTATTAGCGAGGGGTATGCCTTGTAGGCGTACCAAACCCCCTTTTTTATACTTTTAGACGAAGGCTAAAACACGTTTTGTGATTGAAGTCCGATTGAAGTCTACTACAAATTAATAAATAGGAATTAAAAAATATTAGTAATTCACTTTAAATTGTTTTAAATCAATCGTTGGGCAACAATAACAAAAAAGACCTTTGGGACCTGTGGGGAGGTGCGAGCGCAACCGTTGCATCCCCCCTCCCTACGGGCCTGATTGAGTATTGGAGCGATAATCTATGATCCATTTTCCAAAATTACTTTCATTGTTGACATCATTAATTTTCTCATCGAGGACAGTATGTTTCACACAGGATCAGGATTAACGAAAGAACCGCCATTGCTTTTTCCCCAAGTTTTAAATAATGTAAAAGAACGTACTTTGTAGATTATCGTTTTGCAACATGCCCATTTTTTAGACATTGTGATTATGATACGAGTTGCACAGTTACTATAATGCAGGTATATATTATTTATATTTAAAAGGTGGCTTTGTGATGTTTGCCAGTTTTAGACATAGTGGCAGTCATCAAACTAATTCAAGCCAGTGTTTTGGGACTCTTTTGGTGAAACCAGTTCTCGACCTACAATCCCGTTGTAAGATTCCCCATTCCAAGGAAAAGTTGAAAAGTTTGTCGTACTGTTTAGCAGCAAACGTCTGTTTCTCTAAGGTCATCTAAGGGGAGCGGATCTAACTCTGTAGTAAGTTTGATAGCGATATCTGGGAAAAACGAATTAAAAATATTTAATTTAATAGTTGGAAGGTAGCTGAAGGTGTCCACCAAAACATACTTATCTAAGTGAGTCCTAGTTTTGCCCCATTTTAATGATGGGTAGCAGCCGCAGGAGATGCAATACACCAACCAGAAGTTGAACATGTAAAAGAGTTTCTGATTCCAATTGAACTCTTCAGCCATGCGAACAGGCCAATTCAGTCACTTCCGGTACGTTCGACATCGAGTATGATAGCAGGTAGCAGAAATAGTCGATCTGACAAACGAAACAAGGTGTCTCACCGATTCTTGTCGGGTGGATGGCAACCATGGCTTTATGGGAGGAAACCGAACTGACTAGTCACTGGGTTACCTGAAACGATCTTGAGCGTAACGCGATTGTTTTATTCTGCTGTTTAACGCATAACACGTACAAAGAAAAAAAAGGTATCCTGCTCCTCTTTACGTCCGACGAGCTATTTCCCCTTGTAACTTTTGTCGGAGTGTCGGTCTGGATTTGTTTCTTTGTTGACATCTCGATGTGGCAGCCACGTGTTTCAAATAAAAAAGCAGTTCATGATAGCTCTCCTCGCGATTCAAAGTGCCGTCGTCGGTTTCTCCAGCTTCGCGGCTCAATTTTGGTATGGCTCCTTTCCACAGTCTCAGGAAAATTAACCAAAACCTTGTGATAGTTTGGTTACAGCCATGACAGCTACGGTTTTGTTTGGGTGAAGAAGTAATTTTTTGCAGCAATTTAAACTAAGAAACACCTCTTTATTCCCCACTCAAAAACGATAATCTCACTCAACTTCTTTGAACTTCGCAATTCCTTTTCTCTCTTAGGAGGGAAAACATTCTGAATCACACCGTAGCGTCAGAATCACTGGAAGAACTAAATAAGGTTCCTTAATTTCTTAAACAGCTTAAAAATTTTGTGTCACTTAAATATTTAGCGTGATTGATTCACGAGATGATAAAAGATGATATGAAAACAATAAAACCTATTTTCGTAAAGAGGAAGCGTCAACACACTTACGAACAATGTCATCATGCTATTATAAAGGTGGTTGACTCTCCTTATTGATCTCTTAATGAGTGTTCTTAATGTCCTTGTTTTACTCATTGTAACCGAGATAAAACTGCACGGTGTAACAAGCTTCAAATACTTTAAATTGCAATATTTGTTTCCTGTGGAACCTTAAACTTGGCTCGCGTTCAGGTTTGTTTAGCAAACGTGTCTAGTTTGAAGACGTTGCCACAATGAAAGTGGAGGGATTGAATGTCAAATTCCTATGTTCTTAGGGTAATCAGTACCAAGATATATGGTTCTGTTAATTTCTACTAGTTAACTTAACGCTAAATAATGAAAAAAAAGGCGTTCACTTAAATCAGACTAAATCAAGGCAACTTTATTTGTCGTGCCTCAGATCTCTGAACAAAAACCAGAGAGGTGAAGCCATCTTTGGTTCTCAAATTTTATTTTTGCACTGAACTATTTCATTATTAAAAGAGTTTACAGCTGTTTTGGATAACACGCGACCTGCGTTGTCAAAAGCGTTTCAGGATTCTGGGTTTTTCTGTGACGTCAATCAAACCGTTACCTTAGCATCCATTATGTTTGTCAAATAAAGGCGGCAATAACGAGCAGAAGCTGCAAAACTAAATGTTGGCGGGAACGTAGCGATTCGTTTTCACCCTCCCATATCTGTGTTTCTTCCGGATTGTAAGCTCTATAGGAACAATCTAAACATGCCATGTTTCAGTATAAAGTAAATAAAAAAACTAAGAGCTAAGGTAAAACTTACTCCGCTTTTCAAAAACACGCGGCCGAACTCTTAATTTCAAAAGTAACACACAAAACGGATCGAAATCCACCAATCACAAACCACGAACCATGCCCTTTTTTTTCCTAAAAGGTCTGCTATTAAGATGTGAAGGCGAGAAAGAGCCGACTCTTCAGAGCTTGATTGACGTCGCAGAAAAACCCAAAATCAAAGACGTTTTTGTCATCGCAGGTCGCGTGTTATGCGAAACAGCTGTAAACGAAAATGTAACTTTGTTTTGCCTTTTGCTATAAGCAAGCGTAAGCCCGTCTAAGATATCATGTTGAACACTTTTTTATGTTTTTAGAGACAATGCAGTCAATTGGCACACGTTTGCAATTACTTAGCTCTTTACAATGCCTCGAGGATTGTATTTTATGATAAAAGGCAAGTAGTTTTTGAAAGAAATCGCGTCGCTTGTTCAGCGACCTTTTTTATGAATAATAGAGCGTCGGCGTGCTAATGTAGATTGTCTGAATAATAAAGACTTGCGCTTGTAAACATTCTTCACTTTGAAGGTGTTATCGAAATCGTTAACAGCTCCTCGAATGAATCAAAGTTCTGAATTCAGTCACTAACATGCTTAGTGCAATTACGTATGTTATGACGCTACTGATGTGCTTTTCTGCAGGTGAGAAAAGTCGGTCCACACATGCTAGTTTTACTTAAAATGACCAATAGAAATAATTCGTTTTCATTTTTATCCGAAAAAATTATACATGAAAGACTTTGAGATTATCATTACGTTCCATAACTCGCATCTAAGGGTAAGATTGGTGTGATAAGTGATTCAGATACATATATATCCTAAAAGGCACCGGAACTTGGATTGAAAACAAAGTAACTCTTTTCCGTAATCCAGTCTAACGGCCGTTAATATTAGAGCCTACGGCAGACGCGCGTTATACGACAAATTAACACTTATTCTGGAGTCTGCAGTTCTATAACTTTGTTCTATAAACATATCTCCAGGCCACGTGCACCTTTGTGATAACAGGTGCTCTATTAAAAGGCCACTTAAAGGTATAATTTAGATAAATTTGCTACGTACTCCACAATGCAAGCGTTATTTGTTGACAAATCCCAGTCACATGACAAAATGACGTCGAAAAAGTACCCAACTGAATTCAGCCGGTGTCAAACTTTTCTGATTTGACAGCCCTTTCCCCTCTTGTCTCTCCTTTATTTCTTATGTGTTCTTCTACAATTCTAAACGGTTACCGGCTTAGTTGTGCTGAGTAGGTCCACTTACATCAGTTTTCCCAGGCGGAAGGAGACATTTTGTTTCAAATTTCTCTCTAGTTTGTGTTAAAGTTAACCATATTTTGAGCAACCCTACTCAGACGTTTTAGCGAGAAGTTAAGAACTTCGGTGTTGAGAAATCTTAAGTAAAGTTAAAATACCAGCAAAAGACTTCCGATATGAAAAAAGGCTAAAAACGACGTTTTACTTACATAAGAGTTTTGTTGTTCTGTAATGATTCCTTACATGTAAAAAAGACAAGCTGATTGGATAGCTGGTTTAAGCAAGCAAAGATGCAGTTATACAGTTAGTATTTCTTGCCCTGGTCTTGAAAGCTAGTGTCCCTGAAACATGAAGGGTCGATAAAGGGTTTCACCACTGTCAAGATAGTACAAGGATAATCATATTATACAATACTAAGTGTCGTTGTTTTTCTTTTCTAGATTATGCGTTCAGCCTTCGTTGTGAAAGGTGTTTCTCCGAGGTTTCATGGCAGGATTGTAACCAGCAGATCAAGTATGACGAGTGCAATACTGACATGACGATTTGTATGAAGGTACATCAAATGTTCCTAATGAACAGCGGTCGGCGGCTGCAAAGGTTTATAAAAGCCTGTTATTTCCCTGAAATGTGTGCAACAGAAGAGTGCAGGGAGACTGCACGACACGGGGTAAACGCTTCGTGGTGTGAGGTGCAATGCTGTGACCAGACGGATTTTTGTAATGAAGGTGTAACGCCATCATGGGAGAAAGCTTATGGGGGTGTGTTTGGAAATGATACTACAATCCATAAGCCGTCACGACTTCGTTTCCTCATTATTGCTGTAATATTTCTGTTTGTACTTTGGAAGTAGAGATTTCCAACTGTCATATAAAACACACGCTTACCTCGCGGTGATGTATATTAGCGTTAGATTTTGTATCTTGTGAAATTGTACTATTGATTTTTAATTGCAGATGAATAAAGAAAATCATGTCGATGTTCAGATTTAATTGATTTAATATAACTTGGACAAATACCCATGCGGAAGAAGTGACGGAAGAAATAGAAGACTTCATGTTATGTTTCTCTTGAGTGGCCGTTATTAAGCCGGAAGACGAAAGTTTCAGAAAGTTTATCAATTTTGAGCCAATCACAAAGCCCAGTTCCCAGTTTAACACAGACTTGTGGTTACACTCGTGATTTATATTTATATTGTAGGGATTTTTTAGACTAAATCAACGTTCGAGTAACAGTATCGATACAGTAGGAAATTTAAAGAAATCATTTTGAAATCGATGATATCTCAGCACAATTTACGGAAAGGCTACTACCCAACGATGGTTTCCTCCAAATACTTTGAAAACACTACTTCTTAGGCTATCTAGAGTACTTTAGATGTCTGGAAATGTATTTCAAGCGGCGCCATAAAATTTGTATCTGTTCGGTCATCCTAGGCGAACTTGAGTCTTCTCGAAATTACAAGGGCTTCAGTATTATGTTCCCAAAAATTTTAGATGTAAATTAACATTTTACCGAATGTGAGAATTTTTTTTATTCCTCTCTCCATCAAATTTTTGTAACCGCGAGTTTTAGATTTCCTTTTTCACGAAAAAAAAGCCTAACCTGGAGGTGAAATGTGAAAAAATAAACTTCAGAAAGTCGTAGGAATAGATTAGCTAAGCTTCGAAAATTGTACGTGAATGGAACGGTCATCTAGAAATTTTTAGCCCTCCTCAAGTAATAGAAAATTCTAGGCAATATTTGCTTCTCCGAACAGATATTTTGGAGAAAACAGTCGTTGGGTACCCCTGCTAGGTAATATAAATAACGTTTCCCTCTCTGTAATGCCTTTCTAGTTTACCCCAGAACATCACGTTCATCCTTTTTTCATCCATAAAAGCCCTTTACCTATGCGGAGATATTATTCACAAAGATAGCATAATTGCCCGGCCATGCTTGTTGGTATACAGTTACTTCCTCCAAAATTACTGAAGTGGCCCAGTATTAATTTACCCTTGGTTTTTGTAACAGACTTAAATTTATCAATGGAAAAACATCCTGGCTGAGACTAGGGCTTAGTAGAAAAGTAAGTTGCGTCGAAGCCTATTCCCTTTTCGTAAACGGTCGTTGCCATTCTTAGCCGGGTCGAACACCACTGGTAACCAACACTTTAGTCATGACTGATGTAATATATTCCCTGGGCAAATAATACGTTTTTGAATAGTCTTAGAAAGAAAAACATTAAAGCCCAAGTCGAAGTTATGCTAGGGTCAAATGTTATTGATGTATCAGTTAAGAAATTTCGTTTGCTTGACAGATTTTTCGGAATTTTGGTGAGTCGGTGAGAGAGATTAGGTTAATAGAAACACTCAAAATAACGCGTTAAAAATTTTCTAAGGCGTCTTAGAAATTGCAGCAACCGTTTACGAAGGGTAAATTCGCAGCGTCGCACGTGCTTGTTTGTTTACCAGGAAAATAGTGTACAGCACAACAAAACCCATCGCAAATCCTTTGTCATGTTTCTTGGCTGCTTCCACAATTTGGATGTCAGGGAAAACAAGCGAACTATTCTGCACTTTGCTGTTAAAAGGTTAGGAAGTAAACAAACAACGGTAAAATCATTAACTTTTCAATGCCTCCTTGCATTTGTTACAAGTACAAGGTCTGGAAAGTCCAAAGGTCACACTCATATCAAGTGGTTTACCCTCGTCGATGAACACAAACTGAAAACAAGATATGTAAAGTTGATATAAGATAAAAACTGGTTCGCTGGAATTGAAAAAGCCTGAAGAAGCGGTTATGTTTATTCAGTTAACCATTTAGTGGTCAATTCCTAGTATGGTAAATTTTAGGTTTCTCGAGCTCGTTCTCGTTGCATTCCCTGTACTGCGCAAATACGAATGAGAGAACGAGAGATTTCGTACTCTTGTACAAGTTCTTGTCTATAACAAAATGAATGAATAAATGAATAAATAATGATAATAACAACAACAACAACAACAACAACAAAAATAACAAAAATAATAATGCTAACTAATAGTATAAAGTCCTATTTACAATTAATTTCGCTTAAAAAACTCTTCGGTCAAAGCAGTATTTACAATTTCTTTCGATTAAAAAAACACTTTATTTCGATCAAACAATTCATTTCAGTTGAAAAAAAAATTATTAGAATTAAAAACATTTCATTTCAGTTTAAAATAATTCATTTCGATTTAAAAAAACTATTTTCAAGGTTAAACGTATTCTAACCAAAAAAGGAATTAAAGCAGCGTTCTCAATGTCTTTTCGAATATTTGAAAGTCCTTTTTCAATAACTAAGTTGGTCTGCGACAATTCTAAATTGACTCCTTTAGAGGCTCGCGAGCCTCTTAAGCAAAGTAATTCTGATCTCAGCAGGGCGAAGGACACTTTACACGGCATCCATGACATGTTAGTCGCATAGCTCAGTTCTTTGTAGTAACTAGCTCGGCAAGTCTGCTGTGGAAACGTTTACATTCCGCCGCCATTCCACCTGTCGTGCTGAAAACTAACGGCATGAATTTAGCTTGCTCTGCTTCTAACACTCGGCTAACGCACCGGCGCTTCCTCTTTGTTGTGTTGCCTGAATATCTGGTCTGTCTCAATAGGAGTCTGCATTTGGGTGGCAAACCCTCACATCAAAGAAAGCCGGCGACCCCTGCCTCTCTCAGCTATATCCAGCCCCTCATGTCTTGCAAAAGTGGTTCGACTTTAAGCAGTTCCGCCTCCAGATTCCTCAGGTCATTATGGCGTTGGATGACAAATCCGCCCCGTTTGTATATATTAGCGTGATCTACATGGAAAATGTCTCCGCAAACACAAACAGAGGGTGTATCAGGAACTTCCCAGTGGTACCTGAGTTTCACAGCATCTCGAAACTCACTCTCCTTTAAATCAAAGTCCCTATCTCTAATTGGCAACACGGTAAGCCAACTAAACGCACCCTTCTGAGTGGCAATTAAGAGCCACAGCTCTTAGAATTTTTGCAGAAATCGAGCTCCTCACCTTATCAAGCTTTTCCTTCAGATACTGATTCTTCACTTGGCGCATGTCTTGTTGTACAGCGCGTTTTACATTGTCATCCGGCGGTTTATGTATCTGCGATTCTATTTGTTGAGCTAACGGACCAGAGAGTAGTTGATGCTACATACTCTAAGGCTGCTACTTGACTCGGATTTGTTAGGCCCATGCCTCTCATTCTCACTGGCAGCGCCAGCAGCTCACGTTCTGCTTGCGTACAGTTGTGCCCTGTAATGGAAAATATGAGAGTATCAGCTATAGCACGCTCAAGAGGTGCAAGTAGATCTTCTGTATCAGACAGAGTTCTCAGAAAATATATTATGTCCAGCGTTGTTATAATCTAAATGTGAGCGCTGCGTAACAAGCCTGAGGCTGCGAAAGAGCAAACTCTGCCAATTTTGTCCCCTGCCTCATCCATTCCTTGCCTTTACCGTTGACGTAGAATAGATACTGACCGATTTCCTAAGCGACCGCACCCAGGTGCTTCCTTCCTTCTGTTTTGATGTTGATTGCTTTTTCTTCAAAGGTGCTCCTTAAGGTCTCTTCCTTATTAGGCTCTATGACAAGCCAACATTTTCCAGCATTAGGAAAGTATCCTTAGTCCGGTCCAGCCACTATCAACTCGTCATACCACACCCTAATCTCCTGTAGCGATCCACACTCTCTCGCATCATCTGCAAAGCAGCATAGTTTGGCTTGACTCACTGCTTGTAAGCGAGAGATTAGCAGCAGTAGACTGAAGGCATACATGCATATTGCTAAAGAATCGTCTTACGTAGTACCCTCGGCAGAAATATGCTCTTTACCCCTGTTACAAATAGTCGTGTTAGGGCTCGGTAGGTATTGATTGTAACTATGTAGCTAACGCTGGACAAAGAGCCCTGATGTTATGAAGGGCGTCGGCTCGATTCACTGAGTTGAAGGCGTTTGACGCATCCACTAACTGTTGACATGAATCCAATCAACTGAAATTCTCTACTGATACAATCCTGAATCTAACCGCTTTCATACTTTTTGAGTGATTTTACTTAACCGTGAAACAGGTTGTTGAATACTACGCACTATTATGCACTAATTCCATTTTCTTATTTTGTTTTAATACCTCTTGCTATGTTGCACTATTTGTTAGTATCTGTTTAACGATTCAAGTAAAATCACTCTAACCATTCTCTCTTAAATGCTAGATATAACGTTTACTTGGCTAGAAACAAGTTTGAGACCCCAGAACTGGAGGGTTTCATTGTTCCCCTGGAAATTAAAATCCATTGCGCAAGAGAAATTGCAATAACAAACGGAAATCTTAACAAATACAGAAATAAGTGGACCACCCTGTGCATTTCTGATTAGTGTTGATTTACAGCAATTTAGCAAACGCGCGCTCTATTATTATTATTATATTTGTTCTTCCAGTTGGTGTCGTTAAATTGTTGAACTTTTGTATTTCGTTTTATAATTGACTATTCTGCCTTTTGTTCGCCTTGTTATTGTATAGTTTATTGCATTGCTGTTAAATTAAAAAAAAGTCTTGGTTGTTATTAATACCCGACAGCAGATGGGTACGTTTTGTAGTGAAGGCGTATAGCATATGCTGACACTAACTCTGGCCGGGGGGTGGAGGGGGGGGGGGAGCGTTGAAAAGAGGATCGATAAGTCCCAGGTTCCGGCATTTCTCGTGCCTTTCATCCCACTATCTGGGAGCCTGGAACAGGCTACAGATAGTAAAAGATATCATGACGTCATGCTATACGGGTTTCATGACGCATTATAACTCCGCGTTCGCTCCAAAACGCACAGCACCAACAATGTCCTCTCGTTGAAATTATTTTAAAAGAAAAAGTTATCATTTATATATGACCAATATTATCTGTTTCTTGTCGATTTGTAGCAACAATCCTGAGAAATCGCTGTACTCATTAAAACAAACTAGCGGGTCATTACTTGGAAAGCAGAAAGTTAGTTTTATTGACAAGACTATTCTGGGATAAATCCAGAAGGTATTCCTATTCCACATTATTATTGGGTCAATCGACTACAAAACTAAAAAGAAATTGCTTTAAAAAAGCTTACTGTATAACAAACATTATACCCAACTGTTCTTTACATCAAGTAGTCAGGAAACACATAGGGCTTGTATAAGATGTATAAATGAGCACGTAAACGTTGATTACTATTCATTCAAAATATTTCTCCATTTCTGATTGGCTAAAAGCACACACATAACTCATGATAACCAGCTACTGTTGACCAAATTTGGAAGAAATTTGCGATTAATCAACCGATGACGTCAAAAATGCAGCACAGTTGCAGGTTAATGCACCGTTAACCGAGACGACATGGGGACGAGGTTGAGTTGTTTTGGTTGTGAAAACAAAAATAGCAGAACGTTGTACTCGTTTCACGACGAACTATTGTCTACAAACATTGCTAGGAGACAATTCGACGGACAACATCTGCTATTTGGAGTATATATTTGCAGACCTGAACAGCCCTTTATCTTCTAAACATCCACTATCGAGGTGAACTTGATATCGACGAAAGTAAGCATGTTTTAGCTTGTTTTTAAACTAGGATTTATTTTGAATGAATAATAAACCAATTAATGAATTCGGCTTTCGTAGGATATAAAGAATTAGGAAGATCTCGGAGGGTGTATCCACCGCGGCCCACCCTACTCGATCTGCCTAATTCTTCATATCCTACGAAAGCCGAATTCATTAATTGCTAATTTACTGACTTTAACAGTCTTCTCTGTTCTACAAATAGACATTACCAACGACTACTGTCAAATTGTAACTGTGGAGTACAATTTTTTGAGCTTCCTGATTGCTGATTGAGGAATCTTCAAAGTTAAAATCAAAAACTGTATCTACCGACAGTGGCCGGCAATTCTTCCACTTTCAGTGAACAGCTTATAGTACTTTTTTAGACAAACACTACTCAGCGCTGGCTACTCGAGTCAATTCTAAGTATGTAATAGCAGTCAAGTAATATTAAACGAACACATTAAACAAAACTGTAATTAAAGTTAACGAGATTAAAGTGTGCAAATTTGATTGTAATACACTGCTCGTGGTTTTGCAGGACTCCACTGAACAAAACTGAACACCCATCTAAGTCAGCCGAGTCCTATCATCGATTTTAGAATATCCAAAGAAGACTATTTTCAGAGTAATCGCAGTGTATTAGTATCAAAATAAGGCAAAAGTTGAAACTGATTATCGCCTTGCACACTTTTTTAAATTCCAAAGTTGATCCAAAAGGCCCATATTGTTACACATCAGTGAATAAAAACAAGGGAAACCAACTTCGTCATGCACTGGATTGAAATGTATCTGGGAGATAGCGCTATCCACGTTTTGACAACTGGGGATCACAGGAAAAAGATTCCCCAGACATTTAACCAGAGATTAATTATACCCTAAACATTTTCAAAACTAATCAAAACTAGACTCAGTGATTTAATTTACTGTATGTTAAGCGTCGTATATTTACGAATACGATTAAATTAACACGATTGGTTACTTATAAACGTTTCTGGTAATTGCTGTAAATTACCTTTTGCAGCAGTGTAATTATAACAAAAGCAACACTACAGTAAACAAATGTCAACAACGCAGAAATATTTGTTTACTTCCTATCCGTGTGTACAGGGAGTAAAAAAGGAGAAATATTCTATTTGTTGCTCTTTAGGTTACAAAGTGAAACGCTGGCCTTACCGGTATAACCAAGCCTAGTAGTTTAGTGAAATGACCGTTATGATCTCTTAAATGAAATACTGAACACATACAGTGAGCGCGTGGAAACAACAAAAGTGAATTTCCGAAGTGGATCCACTTTGCTACATATCCAAGAAAGGCTTTGTTTTACGGTTTACGGGTAACATGATTGTTACCAACGACTTGGTTAACAGAGATCATATCATCTCTTTCATGACAAACGAACTATAAGGACAAAATCTACTCCAAAATTCGTTATTTACGAGGTCGGTGCACGACATAATTACAAGATCTTTTACCTAAACAATAAGGGAATGGAGTGTTATTAAGGCCGTGATGCCAGGTAGAAGTCACCGAATAAAGGATCATGATTTCTACCTAGGAGGCACTAAACATCACCCTAATACAACTAGTATTCGGCTAAACTGGCGGGCGCTTAAGACAGAAGATCTCCTTCACTAGTAGGCTGTTGTGGCGGCCTCAGCAAGGCTGTGTCATCCATCGACTCGTCATAATCTTCAGCGTGCAGTGCGAGATAACTCTGATCACTTAGGCGGCTGGGTATCGTGCTTCCTCCGTTCCCCCTCAGTCTTTTGCCGTACCTGAAAAACAATGATAGCGACGAAGACTTCACACCAAAAGAAGCAAATCACAAAATAATTGGCAGTAGGCTGGTGTACAGCGATAGTCACAAAGCGCGACAAACCTAAATTTCGTTGCTTTAGTATTCCACAGATGCTCTACCTCGTAAGCAAGTGTCTACTGCGTTCTTTAATTTCAGTAGCAATTACTGATTTTATTAGCAAGGTGAAGGAGCTCCTATTCCTTCCTCAATCAAGGATCAGCACCTTGTAACTTGAGTGCTTGCTTGCAGGTTAAAGTGAACATTATTTATGGCAAACTAACCTTTTTACCACGAAGATCAAGGCCAGAACGAAAATAAGTCCGAAAACCACACCCACTATAATGTAAATGTACGTCTTCTTTGATGATTTGTTGTCGTTTGAGTGTTGGCCTCCTGGTTTACCTTCATTTGTACCTTTACCATCAACCATGATCACTTGATAACCTGCCAGCTTGTCATTCTCAGAAAGTTCAGAAGTGATGAACTTATGTACGAAGCTTCTGGGCATCACCTTAGTGTCCTTGCCATCAGTGTACAGCACAACAAAACCAACCGCAACTCCTTTGTCTTTTTTCTTGGCTGCTTCCACGATTTGAATGTCAGGGTCTTCAAAAACAAGTGGACTTTTCTGTGCCTTGCTGTTAAAATAAGGAGATAAATAAAAAACGATAACAACAATTAACTTTTCGATGCCTCCTTGCACGTGCAAGGCTGGGAAACAAGTGCCAGTAAGCACGTGTACGATTTCAATAGGGACCTTAAGCATCGACGACGAAATAAGACGACCCCGCCGCCGGGACATGGTGTGGTTATGAGGAGCCCTGAGAGAGGACAAATAAGGGAGAACAATGCGGCACTGAATTCTCTTCAGCAGCCGAGTAACTGCAGGTCAAGAGCTGTTCGAGATCTGTATTCATTTTGAACTTCAAAACAAAACCAAAAGCTGCGCGACAAAGAGAAAGCCTCCAGAATCGAACAATACAGGTCCGTCGTAAAGAACGATAAATTCGCTATCGTCGATTAAACCATCGGCATAGCTTATAAGATGCAAATTACGGAGCTCTTTGAATGCCATAACAAGACTGTTACGAGACAAAGTTGTTCGCAAAGAGAAAGTCGTCGTCTGTCTAAGAAGCTGTACTCCTTAAACTTCGTTTTCCCGTCAAACATGAAACCCTTGACCCAGTCTACCTCGGTTGCGAGGCGTCGTCGTCGTCCGTTTCGTTGTCGATGCTTAATCGTCCGTCAGGGAACACAAGCTGAGAACAAGATATATAATGTTGATTTGCTTAACTTAAAACCTTGACAGGTAATTTACATTGAGAAAAGCAAGGACGGTAAGAAAGACAGTTCAAACAGCAGACATTTACAAGAAAGCTGGTACACTTACCTTAAAGATGCGGAACAGTTACTGCTGGAGCAGTAATTGTTAAGATCTTGAACCAGATTATGTATAAAGCTTGTCTTATTCCACTAAACAGCAAACACAATTCACATATTACTCTATACATCTTGAACCACTGCTTATGCTAAAGCTAGATATTAGTGTTTTAAGGTAGGTTTTAGGAGAACACAGCAATTTGTTCCATATGTTTTGCATCCTGTTTACTCCTCGGGAGTGTTAAAAGCAATTGAGAGAAAATTGAGAAAAAATATGAGAAACTAATGGAATTATTTTACTTGGGACAGTCAGACAGTCAGTCAGTCAGTCAGTCAGTTGGATGAAAAAAAATGCTGCCGTCTAGATGCAATTCATATCAGAGGTTAAAGACCCTTTGTCACGTTACGAAAGTAGGAGGAAGATGTGCAGAGATCTAAAAAAAAGTCAGATGCTTGTATGAAAAAAAAAAAAACGTTACGTATTCACGTTTTTACGACCCACTCATTTCTTTGTCTTCAAAACAACAGAGGAAACTGAAAGAAATGTTCATACCTGTTGAATTTTCACATCAAATTCTACATTAACAGTTTTGTTTTCTGTAAACAAAAACAAAAACAAAAACAAAAAAACCGTGACAACGATAACGAAATGAAATTCAAATAGCTGTATACCTACAATCATAACCATCATTGTTACAATAACAGTAAAATCGTTAGGTTATTAAGGTTACCGGATAGCGAATTCCGCTTAATTTGCAGATACCTAAGACCTAGGCCAGACGTCGAACTTTTCATGAGAAGAACCAAACTCCAATTTGCGTCGACCTAAATTTAGATCGTCTGTTGGGTCAGACGTCGAACTTAGGACACCGCGAACCAAAAACACTGAATCAGACCAAAAAAGCAATTTTAGCCCAATGAGGCTAAATATCCATTGTCGCAAATTTTTCTTTTATTAGTTTAGTTCGTCGAATGTGAAGATTGACTTTTGTCCCGGATACACTGAGAACGTGTTGGACGATCCAAACTCATTCAGACGAAGTTAACTGAGCAAGCAGTCGAACTTTTCATGAACTTCACTCGCGAAGTTTGGTTCGACTCATGAAAAGTTCCACGTTTGGCCTAGGCCTAAGGCCCTATAATTTATCAAATCAAAGCTTACTGAAAAAACTATATTAATAATTAAACATATTAAACACTTTTTTAAAAACTTGCACTGTTTTTTTACATATATTTTCTTTCAATGCGACCGCGAGAATCAGCTTCCGAAAGTGAAAACTCAAAGGAATTTGTTTTCGATTGACCTACAATGTTGATTCACTGCGTAGGACTATTTGTACCACTAAGGCTGCTAGTGGTTGGTGTATCACGAAAGTCGCTCATGGTTGGCGGGTTTTGATCCGGAGCATTAATTTTTATTGTGGCTCAAGTAATTCTGCAATATCCGGTAATGTTCGTAGGAAATATGTCCAACGGTGCCGCAGACCAAAAGTGAAGGCTGCATAGCAGGCTTGAGGCTGTGATATGGCGAAATCTGCGGGTTTAGTAACTTCATTGACCAATTCCTCCACTTTCTAGCCAAAATATTCTTCAAGGAACGATCTTGATCCTAGAGCCGTGCCTAAATGCTTGTGGCCCTCTGTGGTGACATTAATTGGCCATTTCGGAGTTGCGTAGGGAACTGGGGCGAGTTTCAAATTTAAACTAATCGATAAACTGACACCACCAAATAAAAGGTCATGTTGAGATTGGTTATTTGACCAAGCTTGGTGCTCTAACGTTGGACAGGGATCAAGTTATAACCCTTGAAACATGGTTAAAAATCCATACAAACGTCTGTAATTTTGTTACAGCATCCCCCAAAACCATATAAACTTAATGTTTTTCACAATTTCTGTGATATTCCTGAAAAGGGGCAAACATAGTGATTTTCGAATTAGTTCCTTCCAAGTAGAAAATGAATGACGAATTTTACAGTTTAATAGAAAAACTGAAAAATATTTTAAAGAGTATTATTTGGAATTGAATACTGGCTTGTAGTAGAATTTCTGGAAGGTGGAGGAAGATGAACCATCAGCTATTTTCATAATCTCATCCAGAGAAACACTGCCATTGGCTGCCGCAGAGAGTGGGCCTTGAAAATGTTTGTATTGATATCAGCATCTTGAATGGAAAGGCGGAGTCAGCGCCCCATAGTAGCAGAGGAAATGGCTTTGTGAGGCTTTGCATATGAGATGAACAGAGGGTCTGGTTTGGAGCAGGGTACAGTGTGGCGAACTGAGCACGTCTTCTTAAGGTAATGACGAAAGGTCTCGACAGGGCATAATTTTTGATTGTGAGAAAAACGAGCTAGGAAGGCCTGAACTAGCTGATTAGGGTTGCCACGCTTTCTTGGAGAAGTAAGGGAAAAAACAACTCCTTCTGGGATGACTCTACAGTATCTAAGATCTAATTTAGCCAGTCCTTTCTGAACAAGCCAGGGCAAAGAGCATAACAAGTTTCCTTGACAACTGCTTCAGGGATAGGGAGTTGTTACTTCCCAAGGAGGCAAGGTGTGCTGTCACTTTCTTGACATCCCAAGTATACGAGTATCGTGGCTTTGGTGGGCGGCAGTTCAGTATACCCTTCATGAGCTTGGTGACAGGAGGATGTTGGCCAACAAGGAAGTTGTCTATCCTGGAATGTGTGGATGAAAGAGCTGAACGCAGAACATTTATGGACCGGTACGCCAAACCATCTGAAAAAGCAATTGCTAAAAATTCAAGAATTTTTGAGAGTGGGGCTGAAACAGGATAAATTTTCCCTTTAGCACACCAGCGACTCCAGCAGGACCATGCTGATTGGTAGGCCTTTCGAGTGGAAGACCGAGTTGCTGAGAGGAGCAGTTTGGTAACCAGTCCAGGAAAACCTTCTGTTTGATAGTACTGCTGGAGATTCGACACACGGTCAGATGAAGGCGAGGGAACATTGCATGTACCTTGCTTGGATCTGAGAGATCCGCATGAGGTGTTGACTGCGTGGAAGTAACACAGGGTTGCTGACTAGAGGACTCAATAGGATGGGCCACCAAGGCTGAGCTTGCCAAATTGGAGCTACAAGAAGCAGATCTGCAATGTCCTGAATCACCTTGTTGAGAACTACTGGAATTAGATTGAAGGGAGGGGGGGGGGGGGGGGGGAGAAGCATAACCCATCAGAGACTTCCAGTGAAGTGTTAGAGCGTCTATATGAAATGCTCCTGGACCTGGTCGCCAACTTACATATTGGGGTAGCTGTAGTGTATACGATGCTAATGCAAGCGCGTAGAAGCGAGAGAATGAATGTGATGTGATACACACGGGGATTACGTAATTTGCATGTACTATAGATAGCGTGTGTTGTAATTTATTCGGGTCGGTTAGCGTTCTGAGTTCGGAGTGTAACGGTCGTGAATAAAGTGTGTTTTAACCTAACCGCGGTACTACATTGGCGACGAGGATATTTCGAGGATATTTCGAGGATATTTCGAGGATTTCGCCGAGGGTTTCAAGAGTTTCGTTGAAAATCTCGCTGTGGATTTCGTCGAGGATTTCGTCAAGGATTTATTTCAGCGATGCCGGGAGGCGGTGGATCGGGCGAAACTAACGCGACAAGCGGTACTACGAGCGGTGCTGTTGGCGGTTCTGGGATGACTTCTGTTACTTTAGATGTCAGTGGATTGGAACCATTTAATCCAAAAGGAGAGGCGCACAATTTAAGTCAGCGATGGAAGAAGTGGAAGCGAGCGTTCAGTTTGTATGTGACCGGGAAAGGTGTATCGAACGACGCTCAAAAACGTGCTTTGCTGTTGCATGTCGCTGGTATGGATGTGCAAGAAATTTATTTCACACTAGCTGGTGAGGGTGGAGATGCAAGTTTTGAAGCAACGTTAAAGGTGTTGGACGACCATTTCGTGCCAAAGGCGAACATTCCCTTTGAGAGACAGTTGATCAGTTCGTTTGTAGATTGCGTCAGCGAGCAGCGACTTGTGATTTTGGCGCCGGCGAGGATGACTACATTCGCGATCAGCTCATAGACAAGTGTTATTCGAGCCATTTACGCCGGAAATTTCTGGAAAAGGAAGGAACTGTTACGTTAGATGAATTGTTGCGTGTTGCAAGATCCCAAGAAGCGGTTGATCGACAACTGAAGCAATACAGTACCGACCAAGCAGATAACCAGGTCAATGCAGTGGGTGGCAGGCTGTATGGAAACAAAAATCCCAGGAAAGCAAAGACGTGCTTTAGCTGCGGACAAGAAGGACACTTCAGTCAAGACAAAAAGTGCCCGGCGCGTGGTCAGACTTGCAGGAAGTGCGGCGAAACAGGCCATTTCAAAGTTAAATGCCCTCGACTCCATCAGCTAAGCAGGACCCATTCGGGATCTAGAGGACCTGAGAGTAGCAGAGGCGGACGCGGCAGAGGAGGCAGGAGTGCTGGTGGACTGGGTCAAGGTGGACGCGGACGCGGAGGGCGAGAGACGAACCTCGTGACTGGAAGACCTAGCCCTGGACAGGAAGACAAAGGAGATTTCGCTGCATCAGGTCATTCGCAAAGACCCGATTATGCCTTTTCAGTGGAACAGGTGAATGATCGCAAGGAACAAAGGGGCGCTTTGGTAACGCTGGTCATTGGTGGTGTAGACGTACCCGATGTTCTCATTGATTCGGGAGCTTCATGTAATGTTATGGGCCAGCAGACCTGGGAGTTGTTAAAGCAAAAGGGGATTAACTGTGAATCTCGCAAATCTGCAAAGGAACTTTTTGCTTATGGTGGTACAGAACCTTTACCGACCCTAGGAACGTTCACGGCAGATGTCACGCTGGCTGGGTTTGAAAACGGAAGTAATGCTGATTTTGTGGTGGTTGTAGGCGATGGTCGCACGCTGTTGGGCCGAGAGACTGCCGAGGCGCTAAACCTGTTGCGTATTGGTCCTTTTCAGACAAACAGTGTTGACGGTGGGCGATCGGACGGGGATGTCAGAGAGAAATACAAGCACTTGTTTAGTGGTGTAGGTCTTTTGAAGGGCTACGAGCTTAAGCTACACATTGATGAGTCGGTGAAGCCTGTAGCGCAGCATGTACGTAGGATACCGTTCGGGTTACGCGAGAAGGTGGATGCAAAGCTGGATGAACTTTTGGAGCTTGACATTATAGAGGAAGTGCCGGAGGGGCCGTCAGGATGGATTTCGCCGTTGGTGGTGGTTCCCAAAAGCGATGGCGACGTAAGAGTCTGTGTTGATATGCGTCGTGCAAATGAAGCAATCGTCCGAGAGCGTCACCCAATTCCAACCGTTGAGGAGCTGTTACACGACTTGAATGGCAGTACGGTGTTCAGCAAGATAGATCTCAAGTGGGGTTTTCACCAGATTTTACTCAGTGGGGAAAGTCGCCACATCACTACCTTTGCCACGCATCGAGGGCTTTATCGTTACAAGCGGTTGATGTTTGGCGTAACGTCGGCGCCGGAGAAATATCAGCAGATCATTAGAGATGTGTTAAGGGGTTGTGCTGGGGTTGCGAACATTGCGGACGATCTCATTGTTCATGGGTGTGACGTGGAGGAACATGACAAGCGTCTTTTTGCGGTGTTAGATAGGCTGAGTGAAGTGGGGTTGACGGTGAACGGAGACAAGTGCGAGTTTAGATTGTCAAGGCTTACGTTCTTTGGTCACGAGCTGACTAGTGACGGCATAAACCCATCCGAAGAGAAGATTGCTGCTATAAGAGATGCTAGATCTCCCAAAGACGCAAGTGAAGTGCGATCGTTTATGGGTCTTGTCCAATATTCCGCTAAGTTCATGCCTGACGTGGCGTCCGTGGCCAAGCCTATTCAAGAGTTAACCAGGAAGGGCATCGTGTTTCTCTGGGGTAAAGAGCAACAAACAGCCTTTGAGGAACTGAAGCGTCTAATCACCCAGGCAGAGACACTGGCTTATTTTAAGGTTGGCTGCAGAACGCGAATCATTGCCGATGCATCTCCAGTTGGATTAGGAGCGGTTCTCACCCAGCAGCAGGGGGGAATGTGGAGAGTTGTCTCCTACGCGTCGAGGAGCCTAACTGACGTGGAACGACGCTACAGCCAAACAGAGAAAGAGGCACTTGCCTTGGTTTGGGCGTGTGAACGGTTCAACATGTACGTTTCCGGACAGAGCTTCGAGTTGGAAACAGATCACAAGCCTTTAGAGCGTGTCTACTCGCGCACTTCAAAGCCTTGCGCCCGAACAGAGAGATGGGTCTTAAGACTACAAGGGTACGATTTTAAAGTGGTGTACCGCCCAGGGAAGACAAATATAGCCGACGCGTTGTCCCGTTTGAACTCCTTGGATCAAGTGGACCATGGAGAAGACTACGACTTTGTCAGAGCCATTGCTATAAGCTGTATACCCGTTGCTCTATCACCTACAGAAATTGAAGAAGCTTCCTATTTTGACGAAGAATTGACGATAGTAAAGAGTTGCGTGAGGTCAGGGGACTGGGACCGGTGTACACTTCCCTCGTATGCACAAGTCAAGGACGAATTATGCGTCTATGGTGAGCTATTGCTTCGCGGCACAAGGATTGTGGTTCCCAAGCTCCTGCGCGACAGGGTGGTGCGGCTGGCACACGAAGGGCACCAGGGTATAGTGAAGACGAAGTATCGGCTCCGTAGTAAAGTTTGGTGGCCGGGAATGGACAAGGAAGTTGAGAAATTTTGTAAAGTTTGTCATGGCTGCCAGGTTACTTCTGGATTTAACCCTCCTGAGCCGATGTCCCGCGTTCTTCCTCCGAGTGCTCCTTGGCAGGATTGTGGAGCAGACCTGCTGGGACCCCTACCCACAGGAGAGAGTATTTTGGTGGTGATCGATTACTACAGTCGTTTCTTAGAAGTTGCTATTCTGAAGTCTACTACAAGTGCCAAGGTCATCGAAGCACTTGCACCCATGTTTGCCAGATTCGGTTTTCCGTTCTCTTTAAGGACAGATAATGGGCCCCAGTTCGTATCCGAAGAATTTGAAGCATATTTACGCGCAAATGGTATTGAGCACAGGAAAACGACGCCGTTGTGGCCTCAAGCTAATGGAGAGGTGGAACGCCAAAATCGCTCGTTACTTAAATGTCTACAGATTGCACATTTAGAAGGAAAGAACTGGAGAACTGAATTGCTTGTATGGTTGATGGCGTACAGATCCACTCCGCAAACGTCGACGGGGACTACCCCCTGTTACATGATGTTTGGCCACGAGGTTAGGTCCAAATTGCCAGAGTTAAGGAGAGAGACGGTCGGGGTGCCAGGCGAAGAAGTGCGAGAGCGGGATTGGTCAAGTAAATTAAAGGGCAAAGCTTATGCAGATCTCAAGAGAGGTGCCACGCCCAAGAGCATACGTGTTGGTGACACAGTACTTTTGAAAGCCGAAAAACGAACAAGCTGTCTACCAACTTCAACCCTGCTCCTTTTAAGGTGGTTCAGAGGACAGGAACAGAGGTAACGCTTAGGAACGAAGCTGGTGTGCAACTGAAAAGGAACACTGCATTCGTAAAGAAGTACAACGATGGTGCATCCAATGGCAACGGAGACCAAGTGGTACAAGCAAGTTCTACAGTACAGACAGATGAGCCAGGGCCAAGCAGAGTTCCGGAGACGACAGAGGTATCAGGGCCAAGCGGAATTCCAGGGACTACAGGAGTATCTGAAAATTCCCAAGTACAAGCTGGGCATTCTACCGAAAAGGAAGATAACGCAGCGGAAAGGCCTGTGCGGAGGTCGACCCGAACTATAAGACAGCCTGCGCGCTATAAAGACTTTGTCCTGGATGTTTAGGACTTCTTTTCCTGTTTTGTCTAGTTTAATTCAAAGACTTTGTTTTGCTGAACATTTAGGGTTTTGCAGCCTTTTAAAACTGCCTTCCTGCTAAATTTGATCAAAGAAGGGAATGTAGTGTATACGATGCTAATGCAAGCGCGTAGAAGCGAGAGAATGAATGTGATGTGATACACACGGGGATTACGTAATTTGCATGTACTATAGATAGCGTGTGTTGTAATTTATTCGGGTCGGTTAGCGTTCTGAGTTCGGAGTGTAACGGTCGTGAATAAAGTGTGTTTTAACCTAACCGCGGTACTACAGTAGCTGTGCTGTTAGGCGGCTGGCAAAAAGATCCGTGTTGCAATTTGTAAGGAAGGGTGAGATTACCGTTGGATCGAGTTGCCAGTCGGTTGAGTCAAGGAAGGTACGAGACTCTAAGTCGGCTATAGTATTTTCTTTTCCAGGAACATGCTGTGCTGAAATTAAGACGTTTCTCTGAAGACACCATGTCCAGATTTCCAGAGCTAAGGACATCAGAGGAACTGAGTGGGTGCCTCCTTTGTTGTTGAGATAAGGTACTGCCATGGAGTTGTCCAACGTCAATAGAAGGAATGTTTTGAGGACAAGAAATGCTGCTTTTAATTCCAGGAGGTTGATGTGCTGGATTGATTCCTGACTGGACCATTTCCCGTTAGTGGACTTGCCCTGACACGTGGCACCCCAACCTTGCATTAAAGCATCTGAGAGAATTGTGAGATCCTGTGGTGGGGGAGAAACAGGGCTGCCGTTGACCTTGTGTAAATTGTTTAGCCACCAGGTTAGCTCTGCTCGAGACTTGAGATTGAGAAATACTGGACAGTTGTAGTCGAACTGGTGGTTCCTCAGGGTTTGTATGAGCAGGATTTGAAGAGCCCTTAGGTGCAAGGGGGCTACCCATATGGCAAGGCGACAAGACTCCAGGGTTCCTAGGAGGCTGGCTAGCTGTCTTCCTGACATTTGAGGTTGAGAGAGAGAGTTGTTGCAAACTGCATAAACCCTTTGAACTTTGGCTTCTGATAAGTAAATGGTCATATTCACAGAGCTTATGACAAAACCGAGGTATGTTATTGACTGAACGGGGGACATTGTTGATTTCGTCCAGTTTATGAGAAAGCCCAGGGACTGTAATAGACTTAACGACATTTAAGTTAGACGCAATGCTTCCTCTTTGGAGGAGGCAAGAAGAAGAAGGACGTCGTCTAAATAAATTATTATGCGATACCCCTGCTTCCTCAGGAAGGCGGCTACAGGTTTCAGGAGCTTGGTGAATATTCGGGGTGCTGAACTGAGACCGAAAGGGAGACCCAGAAAGGTGTAGTGTTTTGTGCCCCAGATGAAACGAAGAAACCTTTGAGAGGATTTGTGAATTGGAACGGAAAAATATGTGTCTTTTAGATCTATACTTGTCATGTAGTCCCCTTTCCTTAGAAGGGTCTTTGAACAATGGAGCCCCTCGATCTGAAAATGAACGTGGGGAACAAAACGCTTTAATGACCTCAACTCTATCACGGGCGGGTAAGTGCCCTCTTTCTTGGGAACAAGAAATAGACCGTTGTAAAAGGCCTGGTCTGAGGGACTGACTTCCTGAATAGCTCCTTTCTTTAACAATTCCTGGACCTCGGCATCGATCAACTGGGTTTCTGAAAAACTTGCCCTTGTCACAGGAGGGCAAGACTGAACTGGGGTTGAATGAAAATCTATTTGAAAACCCTTTACAATACTTAACACCTCTGGATCTGACGTTATTTGCTCCCACTGAGGTAGGTGCTGGTTGATTCTTGTTGGACCGTCCTTTCAGGACAAAAAAAGCGTTTTTTTGGACGGTTCTGAGGGTACTTTGAAGAGGTAAAAGACCCAGAGTTAAAGGAGCTCCGCATGGGGACTGGCCTAGATCCACAACGTTGGGTAGAGCTAGAAACTTGGCGCCTTGCATTTGATGAGAGATTTTTAGAAAGGCCACGTGACAGGTCAGCCTGTTTCGAGGCGAGGGATGGAAAGTCATCCCCAAATAACATTCTTTCTTTCTTCTCAATACTGAAATCTGATAATTAGCAGAACCAAGAAGGCATAGTGCCTGCTCTAACATAAACTTTACATCCTTATTAGAGACATTAATATTGTCATTCGATTCAAGGGCATCATGTAGACAACACAAGGGGCCAGTCGCATTAAGTACAGAACGCTGGACAGAAACTATTTCCTTATCACGTTCTTGAACATGTTTCTTGGACAGTGGATTTGAGATCTGGTTGATGATCGCTAGATCAAGGGTAGGAGACGCTAAAGCGTCAACAGAGTAAACACTGTTCGTTTCCAAAACATCCAGGACTTGATCATAACTTAGTTTCCGACGGAAATTCTTTTCCAAGAATGAGGAAAAATCCTTGGACGGTTTCCAGCATGTGACAGAAGCGTCGGGGTCATAACATGCCCCTTCGGTGTTCTCATTTGAACTTGAGTTTACAATGCCCGAACTCGAAGTGCCGTTCGATGGCTTAGTAGCCTCATTTGTTGGCAATTCTGCCTCGTTTGATGGCTTAATAGCCCCCTCTTCATTAACACAATCGAGCGCGATGTCTTCAGATCCCAGCAGGAAAATGGCGTCGTAGTCGGTAATACAATCCCGCTCGAGGGCCGTTTTCTGTTGTTAAAAGCGGGACTCAAAAAGGGCCAGACGGCTATCATAATTGGTAACATTTTGAAGAGACTAGAGAGTCTGCAGAAGGGACTCCAGCTTGTCATTGTCTATTGAAGGACGACGTTTGGGTGAAGATGGCGAGTCCCGATCGTTCGAATGGCGGGAAGGAGAGTGTGACCGTGATTTACGTTTGCGATGTGGCGGCATCGTATCTGGCCTCGAAATTTCGTAGTTGAAGTAAATCACCGTAGATAAAACTCCTACAAGAAAACAGTAAGCTAAAACAACAAAAAGGGAGAGAAATAAAAGCTCGAATACGAGCGAAAAATACTCACCTGTCTATGGATAGAAGCACAGCGGAAACCTGGGAGCACATGGTTGAGGCCCAAGGCTTGATGGGATTACTTTAGATCTTTAGGGGGTACCCTAAGGGGTGTTAAAAGCGTGGATCGAAGCACGAATAAGCAGACAATACCTAGTTTATTCTCATATATTTCGACCGGAGTTTGTGAAATATACTTGTTGGTTTATTAAGAAAGCCAGTTCAATAAGCTGTAATTTGATATAGGATTTTAGGTATCTGCAGTTTAACCGGGACACGCTGCATCTCTTGAAGCTGAGACACCCCCGAAGGTATCCGGTAACCCCAAGAGGGGGATCAAAATCGAATGTTTAGCTAAGTCCCGTCCATGCTGAGTAATGCATCTAAACACCGTTACTGTTAGGACGTCATACCACCAAAGACGTTGGGTGTCTTCTCACAAAATGCGTTTATAACAATATTTAGCAGTGATGATCACATATTCCCAGTCCTAGCATAGTGCCAGGGTTCCATTATGTTTTCTTGAAGCCAGGACTAGGTCAGTTAGTGTTGTGTTGTTAGCAAACCAAACGATTAACTGCTTGGGGAAGGGCGCAGACAGACACTGCTCTTCGCTTCACAACGGAATGAGTGACTTGTCTGAGAACCATTTTGTGTCCAAACTGATATCTACCATTCTCCTTGTCAGGCCATTACCAGCTGGATTATTTAACCCACTTCAACTAAACTACAGACAGTCACAGATCACTTAAAGTGTTTATCAAAGTGAACATGATCTTCGCGGTATAAGAATGAACAACCTACGCGGATGAAAAAGAACCTGAAAAATTCAGGCTTGACCGGGAATCGAACCCTGAATTTTTTCAGATTTTTTTTTCAACCGCTTAAGTTGTTCATTCTACTGCGAAGATCATGCTCAATTTCATATCTTAATCAGCAGTTCAAAATATGACTCATTTCATCTATTTCAATTCAAGTGTTAGGTTTTCTTACCTACAGGCAGCTGGCATAATTCTCCGACGAAGTACTGCGCACAGTTACAAACGCCAGAGTCACATGAGCCACCGTTTTTACATGGTACCTTTTGACTGCAGGTTGCTTCAAGAAAAGTAAAAAAAACAAGTTTTTAAATCACCTTATGATTGAAGACACTCATCAAACACGGACCGAGGTATTTTCGTTCCGAGGGGTGTTCAACTTGTGCACACCGTTGAAGCCAATAACAGGCCTTTGCAGCTTGTCATTCACGTGGTTCAACGGCCTTACTGGAGAGCAAGAGATGCCTGAGACGAAGACTACCGTGCGAGCAGACTCACTTGTACGAGTTGTACAGCGCGCGAGGAAAAAGTTATACTATCTCTTTTCCTCGCGTGCTGTCAGCTCCGAGCTCCCGCACTCGCACAAGTGAGCCTGCTCGCTGGCTATGACGAGAAAAACAAAGGAAATTATTATTTTAAGCGATGCATTTTAAGCCTTTTGTTTGTCTGGTCCAAGTGAGTCCCTTGCTGTCCAGCATGGCGGTAGCAAGTGCAATGACTATCTGCAAAGCGCCTATTTCCATTCTTCCATGCCGTAACACATTGTTTTCTATTAGTTAGACCCACACCATCATGATACGTGCAGTACATGTGGCATTCTACAATCGTCCCTTGTGATAACTTTGTCCAGATAACCAATGCTAAAGCTGAAACGCAACTCGTGAAAGGTACGTTTTATTTTTTATTTACGAGATGAAAATTGTAAGTAACTGATCTGGGGTTATTTCAATTTCATGTCAGTTAGCTGAAGCACTGCCTATAAAAAATCGTCACGTCTGACGGATATATTTAAGGGATTCCGAACCCCCCACCCCACCCCTCCTGGATCCCACGCCACTGCTAATCCAACAGCAGCTAGAAAGCAAAGGGAATGTTATGGAATTGCAAATTTCTAGATATGAAAATTTAAAACATGCAATTGTTTACACATCAAGATCATAAGTGAATACTATCCAGCAGAGCGATTTATTTGTGGCAGTCTGTTTATGTTGCGCTTTGTTTGCATACCACTTGTGGGGGAGGGGGTGAGGCCATTAAATAAGTGTTCTGTTTAACAACCGATTTCGAAATATTAAACTTCATAATTGACCTTCAGGCATTGGGAATGAAACAACAGACATCACTTTGGGTAACACCTTTCTTCTTTACCGTATTTCCCCAAGCCTCGGAGCCAAGTTAATACGTCTTTTCTTACCGTTTGTACAGACTACTCCGACATCATCATTGTGGGTGCAGTTATGAGCAAACCAGCCCCGGTGACGACAGAAAGACAGGCCCGGTTCATTTCCCTTACACTGTACATTATCCAGGAAAATCTGACCTGATCCAGGACCAAATTTAGCCACCGATTCTGCTCGCTTGTATCCCAACTGTTTGCAGACTAAGTTACTAGCAGTTATATCCCAGTTGTGTTTACAAATTGTTCCCCAAGAACCTTGATACCTAACTTCCACTCGCCCACTCGCACTCGATCCACCATTTGCAAGTCTTAAATCTGAAGATTACAACAAAAACCTGAAAGGTTAGTTGATCTACTGTTCAAGCAAACGTTGAAACTATTATTAAAGGCAAGACAAAAGGAGGTGTTACAGGTGATACAAATTAGATAATGCTGACCATCTAATCTCTTTCGATGAGAAATACAATATCATCTGTTACGACTACAATATCATCTGTTACGACTGCTGTAACCTTTCCTCTCCGCCCGCCTCGTCTAGCTTTTACTATTTGCGGGCGGAGATGGCAAAACGATGAGTGTGAAAATAAAGTATAGTGTGTGTGTGAAAAAATAAATTGTATTAACCTTGAGTAAAAAATCAGAACGGTCCTTCGACTTGTTTTTAAAAATTTCTATTGTTTTTGGGCAAGGACCTTGAGTAGACTGCCTCATCAAATTAAAATGCACATAAACCAGATAAACTTTTAGTGAATAAACTTAATGGCTATTCCGTTGATAGCTAGGGTTTTGCTTTTTTGCCTGGTGTAATGAATAAAAAAGAAATGTCATAATCATTTATGTTTTTTAGCAAAAAAAGCCCCGTTGCATTCAATGGATGCATGGGGCAAAACAACTTGATATTATTAGTCTAGATTCCTCTTCCACAAGAAATGATAAAATAATAATAACAGTGATAATGATAACGATGATAATAATACTAACACTAATACTAATACTAAAACAAATAAGGATACGAATACTTACACTAACAATAACAACACTAATACTAATACCAATACTAATAATACTATTACTAATACTATAACTAATACTAATACTTATACTAACCGTACAGAAATTATTCAAATTCATTGAAAGATCAATGTAAGTACTCACCATAGCATTCTACACTGGCATCTAAATAGTGACCCCAAATCTTCTGTTTTTCAGTATTGGAGTGATTGCATTGAGCAAGTTTATTCTCAGTTCCATTGCAGTCGAAATCAGACATCCAAATAGGGCCACTCCCTTTACCAAAACTACTTCCTGTGAATGCTCCAACGGCTCCTTTAAAGCCAAGCTGCTTACACACCACATTAGCATCATATATATCCCAACCGCGGTCTGTCACTGTACCCCATATACCACCAATGTTCACTTCCACACGTCCTTGGAAATTTACTCCAGTTTCGTTACCAAGTCTTACGGCAAACTCTGCAAAGAGGAAAACATTCCAAACCTCTGTGTACTAGTGGCTTGTAATTGCTTGATTCGTACTTCTGTCGATTGAGCTCGACGAAATGGAAAATGATGAATTTTTAGTTGAGCTTAGAGTTCAAAAACTAAACATCTCTGGGATTGCTGTAGCACTGCAAATTATACAGTCCCTTAGCAAATTGTTCTGCGCCCAACAGCCACACTCGTTTGTGGACAGAATTTTCAAATTAAAAAAGCGGATACAAGACGAAATAACTGGATATCCAGAAGCGATAAATACTTTCTTGATAAAGTAAACAACCATGTCTTATAGGTTTTAAAACGGGAGTAAAACAAACAAATGGCGAGAAAGGTCGACTTTTATGCTCACGTAATGGCGACTACGCCACAAGGCAGTTCTTCTAGTTGTAGGAATTGGCGCTAAGGTAAAATATCATTCCCGAGCATGCGCACGGCGCCAGTGATTTAAATTTAAATTTAGCGTCAATGGCCTAGTGATTTAGGCTAAAGTAATTTCCCACTACCGTGGTAGAGGATGCCATAAATAAAACCGACGTAACCAAACAACAAAAAGGATCGAAATCTGCAAATTAAAACCTACAGACCTTACTTTTTGAACACGTTAAAAAAAACCTGTTTCTTGAGAGGTTTGTTATGGTGAATAACGGAAGCGAAAACTGTAACAGTTGGTTAATTTTAATTTTTTCGACCTTGGAGGCCGCACATTATTGAAAATCAACCTACCAGATCTGTCTGTTTCTTTAGTTTTGCAAATAACTGCAATATCTGAATCATGACTGCAGTATGTATTCCCCCAACCACTATGTGGGCACATGGTTATAGATGGTTCTGTTCCAAGACACCTGACACGATCTAGCCATATGTGACCTGTTCCTTTACCAAACACCTGACAGCAAGGTACCACCAGTTCAGCACCCTCATAACCCAACTCCTTACACACAACAGTAGCGGTTTTAATGTCAAAACTATCGTCAAACCAATTATTGCACACTGTACCCCATCTCTTATTGTGGTACACTTCAACACGACCAGCTGACTTAACAGATGATCCAGGTCTTTGCACTAATCTAATTGCTGCAATAAAAAAAGAAATGTGATCACAAAGAACATTCAGTCCCAACATAACAATAGTTTAAGCTCCATAATTAATATTTAAGAACTATACAGTCAACTCTCTCTAAGACGGACACCTTTGGTACCGGCACTAAGTGTCCGTCTTAGAGAGATGTCCATATTACAGAGAGTCAAATATAAAAGGAGTAAAGAAAGGCAGGGACCAACTCTAGGTGTCTGTTTTACAGAGGTGTTTATCTTAGAGATATGCCCGTCTCATTGAGAGTCACCTAAACGGAGTGAAGAAAGGCAGGGACCAACCCTAGGTGTCTGTTTTACAGAGGTGTCCGTCTCATAGAGACCAACTCTAGGTGTCTGTTTTACAGAGGTGTCCGTCTTATAGAGAGTCAAACAAAGGGAATAAAGAAAGGAAGGGATCAACTCTAGCTGTCCGTCTTAGAGAGGTGTCGGTCATATTGAGAGTCACCTAAATTACCTGAGTCGCAGACGCTCCAAACCTTCTTAATAGAGCGTCTGCGAATGAGTGCACAAAATCTTGTTCGAATCCCACAGAGTCGCAAGGACATTATGTCGGCGTTTTTGATTGGGTAGTTTCTTACGCATTTTGTGATTAGTCCGATTTGAATTAAGTGTTGACAGGCCAAACACGATTAATAGCTCGTGACAAGAGAGATTGAGCTCGTGATAGTATGAAACGTGACCTGAGAGTCAGCTTGAATAACAGAGGTTTTTCTTGTTTTCTTTTTGCGTAGTTTATGCAGTGCATGGAGTATTCTACACTTTGACTGAGCAATTTTTTTTCTTTGGCCGCTTTCAGTCTCACATTTAGAGGTTAGGAGTCTTAGGAAGCTGGTTTGTTCCATGCATTCTGAGTAATTAGTTCCTGTGGTTTATGTTTCTGCAGTGACAGGATTTGATCAGGGCTTTGATCATGATCGCAGATGCAGTTTACCATTAAATGATTTTCTTTTACTAAGCCGTTAGACTGCAAAACAGTCGGCTTTTTCTCAAAATCTGTAAAGAAACCGGTAGACCGTACCGTAAGAATCTTACGCGCGCGAAGCGCGCGAGCCTCACTTTTCAGCCTCGTTCCAGACCTTTTGTTTGACTACTCGCGCGTACTTGAATACGCAAAAATACGGACTGTTTTGCAGTCTACTAAGCCGTAAGCTTTTTTATTGCGGCTAAATAAGCTTACTTTCTTTGGTTTTCTCTGAAATGCCTGGACCTGAATAATTACATGTGTGTAGTTTTGTTTTTTGAACGTGAATATCATGATTTCCTGATTTGTTTTGATGCTAGAACTGTCGGCTAGATTGCAGAATACACGGCAGTGCATCTGCAGCGACTGGAATAAGACGCTGGAAAACCAGGTCGACAAATATACAAGCAAACTCTGGCCTTGAAGGAATTCTCGAAAAGCATTTTTTGTTCACAAGAAGGCGTTTACTGTAAACTGTAAACGGTCCTTGCCAACTCTCTTCTGTGAATTTTGACAAGTCACTGCGCCCAACCGTCACGCACACCTAAGAATTCGGCCAATCGTGAGGCGTTTAAGAAACCCGTAAGAAACCCACCTATCAGAAACGCTCACATATGTCCTTGCGACTCTGCAATATATTAGAACGAGCTTTTGTGCACTAACTCGCAGATGGTTTAGACAAGTGCGTGGGCCGGCTGCAACGCAGGCTACACCTAAAATGAGTAAAGAAAGGCAGGGACCAACTCTAGGTGTCCGTTAAAAGATAGTGGTTTAAATGTTCCAGTCAAGGCACAGGTGGCCCAAGCTCTGTATGAGAGTTTAAATGTGGCTAAATGTAATTTAGGCGAGGTCAAACCCGAGGCAATGCTGGCCAGCGGTCTCCTTCACTAATCGTATGTGGGGCGATCTCGGGGTTTAGCAGGGCCTTAGTGATTTTACAGTGCTTTCGCAGGAGTCAATCATTTTGCTCTCGTTGCTTTTGCGTGCAGTAGTTATAGTTGTTTATTGCCCCCAACCCTCTCTCCTTTCTCGACGCTGTTTTGGTAAGTATCTGCGCCTCTCTCAGGGTTGTCATGGTTACCTTCTAAGATCGCTTGCGGTCCCCTTCCGCTTCTTCAGGCACCTTCCGCACACCCATCTATTGTTGATGGGTTCAATCATTAATACGCGTGGTCTCGAATTGTGTAATCCTTAAAATGGCCGTGAACATAAAGGATTTGTGTGGGAATTCAGGTAAAAGATTCAAGAAGAAAAATACTCGCTAGAATTTTCAATAAAATACACCTCATCTTATTTACTTTGCTTGTTTTTGCTTGCTATGTTGTTATTTTCCCGATAAATTGCGATTTAAGCGATTTCCTTTAACCACGAGTCTCCACTATACAAGAAAGGATTGATGGGGAACAAATAACGGTTTTTGGGCTGTTTCGTTTTTGTAGAATTCAAAAGAGCTTTTGCCATCTTTGAATATGGTAACTTTGAAGTAGTGTAGTAACAGTGAGAGACCAAACAGGGGCATTCAACGACGGTTTCCTCCTAAAACACTTCTATTCTTAGATGTCTAGAAATGCATTTTGAGCGGCGCTATAAAATTTGTATCTGTTCGGTCATCCTAGAGGAACTTAAGTCTTTTCAAAACTACAAGGGTTGAGTATCATTTTCCCAGCCCACAACATTCTGTTTTCTTCAGTCGGTAGCCTGCAGTGCAGGCGTATTTTGGGCGAGCGGAAGCTGGTTGTTTATGTTCGTACTGTTGTAACCGCCATCTTCGAGTTTCAACATGCGCTTTCGCGAGCAAAACATTCACGCGCCTGAAGAAAACGCCTGCGCTGCAGGCTATTGAGTCGGATGCTGCAATGCGCAGCCAGTCATTATTATGTCAATGAACACAAGCATTTAACCGCATCAAACAGACACAAAATGTACTGTCTTAACCGTGATTGGTACTCCGTAAAAAAAAATTATCAAAAATTAAAAAAAATTCTTGCAACAAGGTGAAATTACCAGTGACGCGGGCAGCAGGCCGCTATTTTGAACCTGGAAAACGTTGTAACAACAATAATGGAAATCTTATGCAACATATTTTATTGAAATCTGATTACGATTTAAAAATCTTTAACTTGTGAAATGACTTACTTTTAGATTGTGTTGTTGCTGGTACTGGACGGGCATCTTTTGGGTGGAACTCGCAGGATGAAGATAGATTGACAGATATATCATCAATAGCAACATCACTACCATAAAATCCTGTTCCAGCAATACCTTCAAAAATGATCTACAGAGTTAAAAAAAGATGCATATATTACATTACGAATCAGACACATCCTACAATTGGCTCTGAGCTTACAAATAATAATCTCTAAAGGACCAGAACTCGCTGGTAACGTTTATGCTAGCTGCTGCCTGTTTATTTCTCCTCAGTCTTTTAGCGGTGCTCCATGCGTGCGCTTGAGCGTCGCCCCATACCTAAAAAATGTGGTAATCTGCCCATCTGAGAAATTGTGGTGATCACGTGACCGTACGTCCGCCCGTTCGTCCGCACCACAGACATATCAATGTAAAATAACTCAATCACCAGGTATGGCAACCCAAATGCAACTCGACGGAGCGGGGGAGGGGCCAGCGAAAGAGAAAAGAATTTTTCCCTCCCCCTCCTCCTTCTTTCGCCCTAGCACCTGTTCCAAGGGTTGCTATTTCTACTCTCCCGAATCTTCCTCTGACATAAAACCAAAGATAGCAGCTTCAACAGTACGAACATAAACGAGCAGCTTTCGCCCGGCCAAAATACGCCTGCTTGGCAGGCTAGGCTAAAAGCGAACCCTCCATTTATAGACTTCTATAATAAACTCTAAGCCACTAAAAAGAATCCTCCTTTTAGGGAGGGACTGGATCGGATGAGTGATTAAGAAAAAGTATCCCGCAATAACACCTAAGATGAAAACTGCCCCATCAAGCGAAAAGTCTTACGTTTACAGCAAAAAAATGTTTTGATGCCTGATACTCTTTGGTAGTTGACAATTTACTGCTTACGATTTCTAAGGTCAATATGGAGTTTCAGAATCGACAACGGCGACAGCAGCGAAAGCGTCACTTTTAAAATGAATTCGCTTTTCGTCAAACTTTGTCCCACTTATTCCAATTTGCTAAAAATGTCAAATGAAGGCAAATCTTCCAGGGGTTGATCTCTTGGGGACCGCACTCAAGTTAAGAAAGAGAAAGAAAAGGTTAAAGGTTTGTTTAAAGTGGAAAATGTAATTGACCACTCCAGAAAATACCATAACATACCATAATACTCTTTGTTTGTCACCCCAGAATTTTGCATAAGCATTGTTTTCAGTTTCTCTTGGGGCCATTTTCACTCCCAAGAGAAACTGAATACAATGCTTATCCAAAATTTGGGTTAACAAACAAAGAACATTATTGTATGTTATGGTATTTTCTGGAGTGGTCAAGTAGCTTATCCAGCTAGTTTACAGGCACTCCCCTTAAATAATTCTGGACCAAATGATGCAAATAGAACATAACAGGATTCAGAAAAACCCCAACTGGCTGGAGGCTGCATCAGTTGGCTATTTACAAGCGTGGCCAAGGATTTGAACTCGGGACGACCAAGAACAAATCCAGCAACTGGCCAGAGCGGGACTCGAACCCGGGACCGCTGGATTGCGAGTCCGACGCGCCGACAACTCGGCCACGCTGCCTCCAAAAGAATTCGTCGTCGCTTGTTTACGTCCTCCATAAAATGTGCAATTAAGCGTTTTCACGTCGAAGTCGTGCAGTGACGACAAAAAACGTATAAAATAGCGTGATGCACGTGCAAAACTGATTTTTTTAAAATAAAAATTTTGCTTTTTTGACGCTATCGTTGCTAAAGCCCCCTAATTAAATAGGAGAGACCTAAAAGAAAAATCTGGCCGTTTGTATGCGTAATAAGTTTATTATGTTTTCCTCTGTTGGGCCCTGAATGGAACAGTTATGTGTAAACAAGAGACTGCATAAGGGCTCTCGGTGTGAATTTTTTAAAAAGCGTGACCGAGTTAAAAGCACATCCTTAAAACAATACTTTTCAAAGTTTTTCGTCGAAAGTCAAACAAACAAAACTAAATATATTTACTTTAAAAACTCCATTGGCTGCCTCTAGGTGAACTGGTTCACGTTTCGCCAAGACAAACGCAAGCTACATGTCTTGCTTCCCCGCCCCCACCCCTGCAGAGTCTACTTAATACCTCCCTGCCAGTCGCTATGTACGGGTGGGCGTACGTTGACGTCTTAACCAAATTTTCTCGCATCGATAGGTTTCCATTTTCCATAGCAATGGAGGCTCCCAAACGCGCGCATGCGGAGGCTCCGCTCTAATGTCATTGCTAACCTGAATTAAAATTTTACTAACCCAGTCTCAATGAGGTGTTTTTAAGACTATGTAAATCTTTCCTCTAATAAGATAGCTTTATTCATTTTGCAGTTTTAGTTATAAACTGTAAACACATTATAATTCGTTTTTAGAAAGGCAAAATAAGATGAGATTATATTATAAATAATTGTAATTGTTATATAAAAGCTTGAGCTCCACGCGGGGAACTTGATACCCAACAAAATTTGGTAGTCTATTCATCCGAGACATTTTGGTAATCACGTGTCCGTCCGTCCGTCCGTCCGTCCGCATTGCAGGAAAACCAATGTCAAATGTCAAACTTTCCGTATCCGCTGACCAGTGTCACATGACCGTATAGCGGGCTTAGTTGCCAACTCAAGGCCGAAGGCCACGTGCTTTTTGACGTTTTCCGCTGACCAGTTGTTAGCTTTTAATTGATCGCAGGTTCAAGTTTATGTTTTTGTTTTCAGTCATATGGTTCTCTCCTAAAGTTAAGTATAGATTTGTGGATTCTTTGCAATGGTTTTAAAGTCCATTGTCTGAAGTAAATTTAAAATGCATAAACGGAAGCTTCGGCTAAATCTACATATTATTAAATAGATACAAACGTTGAAGTTTTTATAGGTGCTGTTCACAGGAAAGGCTCCTTTTTTCCATTTATAGTCTTGATCACCAATTAACTGCCAGACTACTTTCTCTCCCTCACTGTCTGACTTCAAGTAAACCAACAGCTCCCCGACAGTAGTGCCAGCCATAAAATAGTAGAATTCAACACACTTGGCAGATGCTATGGTAGGACTTTGCAAGCGCGCTTTTTGACCCTGATTGATATCCTCCCAAAACTTCAAGAAAGTGGTAGCATAGAAACCTTTATTAAAGTAAACGGTAAATATTAAAGGATTGATTGAGGTTTTTAATTGTTTGGTTTGATTGATTTCCCGTGAATGACTAAAATTAGGATGTCACATATAACCATAAGCCCTTACCACAGGGTAATGGTTCGTGTTTTAAAAAAGCAGTTTTCCTTGCTCTTAAGGTGGCCCGAACCTATTTATATGCGCGTTGGTTATGTTTTTGAATTTCGGAAGGAGTGATTTAACCGATTTCCATGATTTTTGGCGTCCTCAATAAATAATTATGGTCGAACTTTAAGAAAATGTTATTTATTTTCTTGTGGGTATAAAAACGTTTGAGATATCGGCATATGTTTAAAACCTCGTTTTTACAAGAAGGAAGGGAAAATATACAGCAACTTTGATAAATAGAAGTTATTTAATCTTGCCCCGCATTCAGCATAAAGTTGTTCTTCTTGTATTGCGAACTGTATTCGCCGTAGGTTTCTGATTACTAAATTTCTTGCAACTGAAGCTTTGGGCAAGAATACCCTTGCAAGAGAGGAGATAGTCTGTCGGCAGTTGTCCTCTATTTGTGTGTCAACTTTCACAAATGTGTTAGCGTTGCATTTTAAGGTTAAATTTGACCCGCTATTTGTGCAGCGAGTTCTACGGTCACGATTGACTTCAAACTTTTTTTTTTTTTTATCTTTAATAACATTTATTCAATCGACAATCAACAATCAAAAATACTTACAAACACTACGATACTTACACTACTTACAATACAATATTTAGAATACAATAGATTAAGGTACTTACTCTGTTTACAATGTAAAGACTTACAATACTCAGTACTTACAACATTACCTACTCACTACTCACACTACAATGCACTATTTACAAGCAGTTCTAATTAGTAATTGTATTTCAAAACCAACATTTACAAAACCAAACATTCACGGTAAACGCACTTATATCTTAAGTGTCTTAAAGAGGCAGCGATTGTGAAGCAAAAGATACACCAGGTTAATGCTGGAGAAAATGAGCAGAGGATCGAGATATACAAATGTATACAAAATCAAAGGCTTACTGAAATAAGGAGCTCACATTTTCCCATTTTTTTGGTAAAATGGGACCTGCAGTGGTCTCTGTGTGGTAGAATGATTTGAGGTATTGCAGGAAGCCTGCTATCTTTGGCGAGGTTTCCCTTCTTTTGCTAATCCAGATGTAACTTCTGGCTAGAAGGAAAAGGAAATTAATTTGCTGGCAGTTTTTTGAAGAATCCGGCTTTAGACCAAGTGCAACAAATATATCTAATGTGTAATGTTCCGGTGTAATGTGGAGCAAAGTCAGCTTAAGAGATAAACTATGCCAGAAAAAGGCCACTTTAGGACAAGACCAAAAAAGATGAAGAAGTTTCTCCGGTTCATTATTACAAAAAGAACAATTTGGGTTGTCTTTTACGCCAATTTTTGTTAAGAAGTCGTTCGTTGATATTCGTCTATGTAAAAATTTATATTGGAATTCAATAATTCTTGTACTTTTAGTATATTTAGCGGCCAACTGGTAGGCTTCCCGCCAATTAATCGCCTCCACATCATTTTCGTTGCAGTCTTTTAGCCATTTCTGTTGATTATGGGATGGTAACTTGCATTTTGTAGAAAGCAACTTGGTGTATACAAGTTTGCTCGCACTTTGGCATTCTGTTAATCTTACTACAAAGGTTTCATAATTGTTGCAGTTTTTGATACAGTTTGTTTTACATGTAGTCCAAAGAGATTTTAGAGCAGACACTAGTCCGAAATACTTTAAAAGACAAACTTTGAGGCTGTATTTTTGCTGCAGCTCAGCTAGTGATAAAAATTTGTTATGTTCATCTTTCAAATGTTTCACTTTCGTAACGCCTCGATCAAACCATTCACGATAGAAGACGGGGCAGTTATCGATTCTAATGAGTGAGTTGTACCATAACGTTTGTTCAAGAAATTGTTTCTCGGACGTTATGTTTTCATCAAAATTGACTTCCGCCCAGATTGAAAGTATCTCTTTTATAAAGTTATTCTTAATCTTGAGATTCTCAATGGTATCTTTCTTGTTTAAATTACTAGTGAGGACTATTGTGCCTCCAAATCGCTCTAACTCTATATCAAAAAAATATTTCCATTTTCCCTGGTTCTCTTCATCCAGATATTTTATAATCCATGTAGCTTTCAGGGACTTGTTAAAAGACTGTATGTCTATCATTTTAAGTCCTCGATTAGCATAATCGTTTGTTATAATGTCTCGTTTGATTTTATCTCCTTTTCCATTCCAGAGGAATGAAAAAAATAACTTGTTTACTTCTTTGATAATTTTCACATTTGTATGTAAAGGTGAGAGCACATAAACGAGCTGAGAGGCAACCAGACTTTTTCGGACCGTTATCTTTCCAACTAGGGTAAGTCTACGGTATTTCCAGCAGCTCAAAACATTCCGGACCTTATCTAGTTTTTCATTATAATTTAAAGTTGCAGTTGCTTCCGGATCATTTGAAAACCAGACACCTAAAGCTTTAACTTTACACTTCGGCCATTTAAAGTTTCTTCCGACAATTGATATTTCATCTTTGTTACAATTTGCCCCAATCCAAAAGGCTTCTGTTTTTTTGTCATTAAGTTTTAAGCCAGAGACTTCATAAAAATCGTCCAGTGTTTTGAGAGAGGCTATTAACGATTCCTTTGTTCCATCTAGTATAAGAGTTGTATCGTCTGCATACTGACTTAGTTTTATTTCTTTACCGTTTACAAAGATCCCTTTAATACTTTTATTTTCACGAATTGCCTTAGCTAAAACTTCTACTGCCAGAACAAACAGATAAGGTGAGAGGGGACAGCCTTGCCTTACACCTTTTTGGATTTCAAAAAAATTACTCGCCCAACCATTATTCAAAACGCAGCTTTCTGGGCAGCAATAGAAAAGGTTTAGCCATTTTAAGATGCTACTACCAAAACCAAACTGTTGAAAGGTTTTCCTAATGAAAGGCCATTCTATCGTGTCAAAAGCTTTTTCAAAATCTAAAAGCAAAAGTAATCCTGGTATATTGTTTTCTTTAGCGTAGCAAATAACGCTATCGATAAGGCGGATGTTTTCTCCGATAAAACGACCTCTTATAAAGCCTGTCTGGTCGTAATTAATGAGATCAGGGAGGAGAGGTTTCAAGCGATTAGCAATTGATTTTGCCGCTATTTTATAGTCGCTGTTCAGGAGGGTTAGGGGTCTCCAATTCTTAATAAAGAACGGTTCTGCGTCTTTCTTAGGGATAAGTTTGATAATTCCTCTTCTCTGGGTTATTGAGAGTTTTCCAGTTTCATAAGCGTAGTTCAGTGCGCTAATTAGGGTGCTGGATACATCTTTCCAAAACACTTTGTAAAATTCGGCTGGTAGGCCGTCGGTCCCAGGGGTCTTTTCTGATTCCATATCTCTTAAAGCCTCAAGGCACTCTTTTTCAGTTAAAACTCCTTCGCACGAAGTTAATTCATGTTCGTCAATGGCTCTTTCACCACCACCCTTAAAGAAAACAGTTGTACCATCTTGGTTGTATGTGTTACCTTTGGATGAGTAGAGATTTTTATAGAACGCCACACATTCAGTTAATATTTTTTTATCCGAGGTGACAAATTCGCTATCGTTTATTTTAATTTGACTTATTGTCCCTTGCTTGTAGTGTCGTTTTTCTAAATTAAGAAAATACTTGGTGTTTTTCTCTCCTTCATTATACCATTTAGACTTAGATCTCAAAATTGCGCCTTTGGTGCGGATTTCAATTATCTTTTCAAGCTCAAGCCTGCTTTCATTCAATTGTTCCAGGTGTAAGGAGTGCATTTTGCTCTTGGAGTAGCGGAGCGATTTTTCGCGCACTTTTAGCTTTATCATTTCCCAAAGAAGTGAAGGATTTACCGATTCGTCATTTTTGTACTCATCGAGTGTTTCCTGAATCGTTGTTTTAATTTGGTTTACGTAATCCAATTCAGTTAAAAAAGATGTGTTTAGTTTCCAGAAACCTGGTCCACGTAGATTTGAATGTAGTGATAAGCATAACGTAGTCATTGAGTGGTCGGTTTTATAACCTGGGACGATATCTGCGAGGGTCGTGATGTTAACTGTGCTTTGGCTTACTAGAAAAAAATCGAGCCTACAGTGTACTTTTGGATGACGTTGTCTCCAGGTAAATCTACTAGTGTCTGGGTGTAGAATCCTCCAGACGTCTACCAGATCTAGTTTCTCAGAGAATTCTTGAACAACTTTAACACTATTTTGGTGAGTTTTAGTAAGACCACCCATCTTGTCCTTCTCTAAATCCAGTACAAGGTTGTAGTCGCCTCCTATAATAATATCATCACATTTGAAATCTGCAAGGTGATCAAAGAAGTCAAGGAAGAAAGTTGGGTTGTCTTCATTAGGAGCATATATGTTCCCTAAAGTAAAACACTTTTCATTGGTTTTAATGTCGCAAATAATGAAGCGTCCTTGGGGGTCAGTGTAAGTTTTTTCTATTTGAAAATCGAAGTTGTTGTTGAAAAGGATGCATACCCCTGCTTTATTGCTCTTATAAGTACTAAAAATAGCTTGATAGCCCCATTCAGCAGACCATACGTGATTAGTATTTTCAGTGCAGTGGACTTCTTGTGGCATATATGCCGAGTAATTTTTTTTGCGAAGCCAATTAAACACCTCTCTACGCTTTGTATTGTCTCTTAATCCCCTGACGTTTAGTGATGCTATTGTCAAAGCCATAGATATTCTCTTGGGCAGCTTTGCAGAGGAAGCCTTACATCACCTGCTGTCAAAGCTCCACAATCACTGCACGGTATGATAGGAATTTGTACTAGGCGTTTACTTCTAAAACAAATGATTAAGCTATTAAAACATAGAAACCAAACAGAACATGCACAGATAAACACAACTAAATAAGAAACCTCTTCGTAAAGGGACATGGGGGGGGGAGCTAGGACTTTTACCTAGAATCTTACAGACAGATAAGAAAAACCGAAGCGCCATCTGTTACGAACCTCTATTCCGATCGCCTAAATAATTATCTAGCAATTGATAATAACGGGTGGCAAATGTGGTCAAACGATACTAACGTGATCTTGGTTACCTAATGAGTAATGACATGATGAAGAAGCATTCTCACCTATCCTGGTATCTCGAGAGGTTTACCAACTGGCCAAATTTTACCTTTTATCAAGAGCTTATCCGGTTGTGCCCGACTAAAAGATGCAGGGATGTTATTTTTCCTAGCTTCTTTAAAAGTGTCCAGTTGCTTTCTTCTTCTTGCTACTATTTCGTAGGGTAGATCTTGATACATTTTAAATCTGCTTCCTCGCAAACGGGAGCCCAAAGCTAGAATTTCTTCACAGTTCTTATAGCGGAGGAACCTTGCGATAATTTGCCTGGGCTTTTCTTCCTTCTTCTTTCCTAAGCGATGAACCCTCTATATTTCAACGGTGCTTGCATCTTTGTATCCTAATTCCGTCTCGAGGAAGGTGCGAACAACTAATTCAGTGTCTTCTTTGTCTGTTTCTTGCACAATATTTTCAAAAATTATATTTTCCCGCCTCGAATAGGCTTCCAAATAGAGATTCTTGTCTTGTACCTCTTTAAGCTTAGCTTCTAAAACAACATTTTTCTTCTGCAAATCGGTTAAAGCGAGATCTGTTTTCTCCTGGTAAAATTTTAGGCTCGCTGTCGAATTCTGCTGTTGCTTCTCAGCTTTATTTAAGCTTTCTTTCAAGTTCTCAATGTCGTGGTTGGCGGTTGTTTGCGAATATTCCAGCTTCTGTATTCTTCCTTCCAATTTTTGAAGGGACGTTTGGACTTCATTTACTGTTGTTTGGATAGCGTCTAGCTTTTCCAGCTTTCGATTTATCTCCTCCAAAGCTTTATGAAAACCTTCGGCCATGTTCAAAACCGTAAAGATTTCGTCTTCAACCTCGTGCTCCTCGACTTCTTCAGGAGAGTTTACTCCATCACTCCTCGCTTTTTTTGCTTCTGGTGAAGTGCTCGACTCCTCTGAAGAGGAACGCTCGCTTCTTTTCCTTTCCAAGATCTTTTTCAACAGTTCTTCCATTTACCACCCGGGAAAAATAGAATATGTGGCGGACGGATCAAGGACACGTCTTACGCCATTGCTACCCAGGCCCCTTTTTCCTTTTTTCTTTGACTTCAAACTTGCAGATCAGATATGAACCTAGAGTCAGAGCTTACCGAAGTTAGAGAAAAATCTGTCCTAGGGTTTTGAAATTATTGACATTTTTGTAAAAATGCCGATTTTAACATATGCCGATATATCAAACGTTTTTATACCTGTAAGAAAATAAATAACATTTTCTTAAAGTTCGACAATTCTTTATTAAGAATGCCAAAAATCATAGAAATCAGTTAATAAATCATTCCTGCCGAAAAAGCCGATTCAAAAACACAACCAACGTGCAAATAAATGGATTCGGGCCACCTTAAAGGTTATAAACTCGCATTCAATGTCTAAAGTTATTTCCTTTTATAATTAAACTTCTTTCCACAAACTTAGGTTGTATTGAATCGTAATAAAAAGATGAATATTCGTGGTTTGAAGTGGTATATGAAGTAGTAAGTTACTCAGATGAGAATGACAAAAAAAAAAAAAAAAATGAGAAAGAAACAGAAGAGAGAGCACTGTGAATAAATACATGTACTTCATATGCTACTGTATCCCACTTCATACCTTTTCCAGTTGAAAATTCAGTTGTGTGATCAGTTTTAGGCCAGCGATAGCCATTTACATTCCTGCCTCCAAATGTCCAGTTAAAAAATTTTTTTTCAATAATATTTCGATATCCACACATTCCATGGCCTTTCTCAAAGTCACATGCTCCTGTTGTGTAATTCTCTATACGAACAAGAAGGATGGCAGTTTTAGTATCCTAGTGTCTACAGCTCAACTTGTACAAACAGTGTATATGGGAAAAATGTTATGCTCCAACATCCTCATACTTCTGGAGAACTGGCTAGAAAATCTTAGGATTATTTCAGCCCCAGGCCTTATTAAGTGCAAATAAATATATATATATATATATATATTTTTTTTTCTCTTTCATGTATGTAATTAAGTACAAGGCGAATAAAGGTATTGTCCAGTTTTGATTGAGTGGCGGCTCAAAACGTTCTAACCCTTGATGTGATAGGCATACAAAAAAGACAATCATGTTGGAGCTTGATACAAATACATGCAGAGTAAGAGTGACATACAATTTTGTAATTTATTTAGTCAGAAATTTTTGAGTTTTGATGTACCTTCTATTCTGCAAACAACTGCAACATCCTCATAGTGTCGACAGTTATGGCCTTCCCATCCATTATGAGTGCAGTTCATTAATTTAGTTTCATTTCCAAAACAAGTAACATCATCCAACCAGATAGTACCATTGCCTTGTCCAAAATAAGCATTTGAGTACCAATATTGAGCTCCTAAATGATGCCCTAACTGCTTGCAAGTTACGATAGACTCTTCCATGCCCCACCGATCATCGCAAATTGTTCCCCATTTGTTCCGATGGTAAATTTCAACACGACCTTCAGCTTTGAAGTCTGATCCCACAAGGCGGAGGTCACCATTTTGATAGGCTGCTGATAGAACTGGAAAGTCAAATTTATTAGTACATGTATGCACCATCTGATAGGTTACATACATTAACTATGGCTGTTTGCTGAATCGATCCTTCAGTCTCTTGACTATTTTCAGTGATCCGAGACCATCAAGAGGAGGAGAAGAGTGAAATTAGAAATAACTTATTTTGACCACTGGTTGATTTCACTGACAAATATGCTCACACTGTGGGTGATGACATGTTCATTGTATTGAAAACTCCAAGCACTGAAAAGTGTACAGCACAGAAAAGAATTTCCTCAATTTGCTGTTAATAAAAAATAATTTATGTCTCAGAACTTTTCAGGAATTGAAAATTTTCTGTCCTAATCAATATTGTTGAAAAAGAATAACCTATTTCATTCAAGTGGCAGTCAAGCACTCTGCGCTTCACACAGGTTTGGTTTTGGTTCTCCATTTTGTTGATGCACTGAGGCTTTAAATGCAGTCCTCTTCCTCCGGCCACCCTGTTGGGTAAACTCACTTATGCTCCGACGTTTCGGCGACCGCATGACTTTCAGAAAGACTTTATAAATATTACATAGAGGTTTTTCATTCAACAGTGACACCACTTCTTTGCCAACCAAGTTGATAGGCCCTATATGCTACTTGCAGTCACCTGACCTGATTATGCATAAATCATTGGAAGCAGCTTGATGAAAATAGATGAAAATTTTGACTGATTGCAGACAATGCAGGCAAACATTTTATGGGTTTAATTGGTAGTATCAAAATTATAATAAACATAGGGTTTAATTCCATGGCAAAAATTGCTGGACCACAAGGCTAAAAAAAAAATACAAAAAAAATTGGCAGACCTTTTTGTTTTACCCTAATTTCAATCTACTGTTATTTGTAGGGAACGTTAAGGTGGCTCAATACAGTTTTCCAGGGCCAATACCTCCCAAGTTTGAGCATAAACTACGTCGCCATAAACAAAGTTTAAAAAAAAAAATATTGCCGCCACAGTTGTATTAAATAAAGATGAAAATTTGTTGTGATCAGGGTTGCAATGACATCGGGGTTGTCATAGCAACGAAATGACGCTATTACCTATTTTACTTACAGCGGTATATATCGGCACTGGGAACTGTTCTTGCAAAATCATTCAAGGAAGCTTTTTCCTCCAATAGCGGCCTCGATGTTCGTGAAGTTTAAGCGAAATCTGTAAGAGCGTTATCAAGATATTTTGGGATAAAGATTTTGTGGTTAGAAACACAGTAAAAAATGGACAATCTCTATGTTCGGCTGTTATCTGTAGAAAACGAAGCGCTTTTGACAAGCAATTTCACCTCATAGTGTAGTTTCAATCTTTTTAAAAACGTGTGTGAAAGATCATGGAGATAGCTCCAGCCGATTGCTAGAAAGAAAGATTTGATTAGTATGCATCCAGGAGCTCTTGTTAGCGGTTTTTGAATATTTTGGTCTACTAGCAAGTAGCTTTTAAACCGCTCGATAGACTTTTTTAAAAATTTAAGATTCTTGAGATTAACCTTCCTTTTATATGACCTTTTAGTTTCAAGATTATTGATATATTGTAAGGCAGTAAAATAAGGGCTACGATTCGCTAATATTTTGGCTGAAATTTTGTGTTTACAAGTGTGAGCCTCTCATTATTCAGGGTATTGTCTCCAAGGTTCATATTTTCGTGCACAACAATAGCTAGCAGTTTTGCATATATCAAATGCATTGTTAGTTACTACTGTTCACTTGAAAATGAAACTTGGAGACAATGCCTTGAATAATATGAGAGGCTTTCTCTTATAATGACGAGACTTCCGATAAAAAAGTAGCGAATTGTAGCCGTTATTTTACTGACTTACAATGTATCAATAATCTTGAAACTAAAAGGTCATATAAAAGGAAGGTTAATCTGAAGAATCTTAAATTTTTTAAAAAATCTATCGAGCGGTTTAAAAATTATTCGCTAATTTGATAAAGAAGACCAAAATGTTTACAAAACCGCTAACAAGAGCGCTTCGATACTTACTAATCAAACCCTTCTTTCTAGCAATCGGTTGGAGCTATCTAAATGATCTTTCACACACGTTTTTAAAAAGATTGAAGCTACTATGAGGTGAAATTGCATGTCAAAAGCTCTTCTTTTTTTACAGATAATGGCCAAACAACAATATTGTCCATTTCTTACTGTGTTTCTAACCATAAAAACTTAATCCCAAAATATCTCGATAACGCTCTTACAGATTTCGATTAAACTTCCGAACATCGAGGCCGCTATTGGAGGAAAAAGCTCCCGTGAACGATTTTGGAAGAACAGTTCCCAGTGCCGATATATACCGCTGTAAGTAAAATAGGCAATAGCGTCATTTCATTGCTATGACAACTCCGATGCCATTGCAACCCTGACCATAACAAATTTTCATCTTTATCTAATACAACTGTGGTGGCAATTTTTCCAAAACTTTGTTTATGGCGACGTAGTTTATGCTCAAACTTCGGAGGTATTGACCATGGAAAACTGTATCGAGCCACCTTAACTCAATACATAAGAGTCTTAGGCCGGTTCAGGAATTCACAGCGGGCATTTGCCCAAGGCGTTAAAATCCCGTGGCTATTTGCCTTCCTTGCGGTTAGGCATATGAAAATCTGCGGTAAGATAGTTGATTACATATCCGGTCACAAGCAATTTGATGTTGCGTCTGCTATTTACAATTTTAAAAAATTCTCTTGGATCCGTTGACAGTGCCTTTATAAAAAAGCAACAGAACAAAGAACACAAACAAGATGCTGCGTTACTTATTGGGGTTAATTTATTACCATATTCGGAAATATTAGCGGGAAAAATGAAGTAATCTTGCTCTACTGCGCGCTCAAATGCAAGACGAATTTTTTCTCGTTTAATTTTCGCTTGTGCACATGCTTGCTATCTTGTGATCTGCACCGAAACAGGTAAATAATTACTATCACGGCCGCAAGGTGAGTAATAATATTGCAAATCTTTACATAAAGAAAACGTTTTAGCTATAAATGCGAGCGAACTGTTTTGTTGAAGACGTCGCACTATAAAGATGCTAATCGAGCTTGATCTTAAGGTGACTCGACCCAGTTTTTTTGCGGGGGTACCATCCTACTTTGAAGCTCTCTGGTATCCCCACCTTTACTTTTATCGTAAATCTAACACAGAGAATGGATAACATATAGATCAATCTACAATATAACATAAAATTTTTGGCGATCGGAGTAAATGTCACGTGGTTATAATGCCACGCCCCTTTGAGGTCTGAGTCGAAAATCTGCTGTTGCCAGCATTTTTTCGTGAAAATCTCTCGGCTACACATAGTGCGCATTAGTGCCTTGCGCTGAACAGAGTTTCACCAAAATCGCAAAGACCCAATTCAAGAAATTCAGCGGTTTCCAAATTTAGGTCATAATTTATGCGAAAATGATAAGCAAACTTTACACGGATTATATCTAATAAACTATGAGATTCATCTCTGTATTTTGGGCATTCTTATAACAGATGGGTCCTTGAAAGTCAGCAAAACGCTTTAGGGTCTTGTAAATGCGCGCGATTTTTAGCAAAGCAAACATATAGAAATTATAGTTTTCGCTATTTGTTGACGTTTGTCAGCGTTTAAGAGTCAATCTCACGGAAAAAGCATTTTCTTAAAAATTCGTAGTTTTTTTTCCTTCAAATTTTTTCAGGGCAACAATTGATTAACTAACAACCCGGACTCTGAATTTCATGGTCATTGAAAAACTGTGACATTACCTTCTATAAGCCCAAACTTGAGTAAACATTGAAGATTTTTAGCGTTTTGGCTGAGTTTGTGCTTTGGGAGTTGTCTATTGTTTCCGAGTCTGTCATTATACAGCATTCTTGTCCAGCACGCGTGCAATGACCACGCTTGGCTGACTTCCGAATGCTCCCCGAGATATGATAATTTAGTATAAGAAAATAGAAGGGATTCCCGTGGCTTGCATTAAACCTATGAAAAAATGATATTTTTTTAATAGTAAGTAGATTTAGTGTGTAGCACTTCTTGATTTTTTTGCAAAGGCACAAGAAGCACGATAATTGATTAAAAATTGTGTGTTAAACCACTATGTATCACGCGATAGCCTGTCTCACTGTACCAAAATTATCATATTCGGAAGTCAGCCAAGCGCGGTCATTGCACGCGTGCTGGACAAGAATGCTGTATAATGACAGACTAGAAACAATAGACAACTCCCAAAGCACAAACTCAGTCAAAACGCTAAAAATCTTCAATGTTTACTCAAGTTTGGGCTTATAGAAAGGTAATGTCACAGTTTTTCAATGACCATGAAATTCAGAGTCCGGGTTGTTAGTTAATCAATTGTGGCCCTGAAAAAATTTGAAGGAAAAAAAACTACGAATTTTTAAGAAAATGCTTTTTTCGTGAGATTGACTCTTAAATGCTGACAAACGTCAACAAATAGCGAAAACTATAATTTCTAAATGTTTGCTTTGCTCGAAATCGCGCGCATTTACAAGGCCCTAAATTGTTTTGCTGACTTGCAAGGACCCATATGTTATAAGGATGCCCAAAATACAGAGATGAATCTCATACTTTATTAGATATAATCCGTGTAAAGTTTGCTTATCATTTTCGCATAAATTATGACCTAAATTTGGAAACCGCTGAATTTCTTGAATTGGGTCTTTGCGATTTTGGTGAAACTCTGTTCAGCGCAAGGCACTAATGCGCACTATGTGTAGCCGAGAGATTTTCACGAAAAAATGCCGGCAACAGCAGATTTTCGACTCAGACCTCAAAGGGGCGTGGCATTATAACCACGTGACATTTACTCCGATCGCCAAAAATTTTATGTTATATTGTAGATTGATCTATATGTTATCCATTCTCTGTGTTAGACTTACGATAAAAGTAAAGGTGGGGATACCAGAGAGCTTCAAAGTAGGATGGTACCCCCGCAAAAAAACTGGGTCGAGTCACCTTAATGTTCGCTGAAGCTCAGAAGTGGTTATGAGGACCAGCTCAGTCGCTAATGAAACTGTTAAACATTATGGCGTTACTATCAATAAAGCCGAGGGGCTTCGAAAAGGACAATCATTTTACTCATAGAAATGTTAAGCTTTGTGTGTTATAAACCCGGTATATACACGTAAATATAAGCCAACCTACAAAAATCTGGATCTTTCCTCAGGAAATATCTGTAAACTTGAGCATTAAATATATAGGCATGCTGAGTGATATTTCAAGCGAAGAATTGATCCTTATTTGCCTGAGAGTAACAAATACACTGGGGCATTAATTTACCTGTGTTTAACACATGCAGCAAATACGTTGGGGTATAGCCTGCGCAGCTGGCAGTATTGTGTGGGTGCGAGATTAAAGTTTTGGCGGCAAAGCCGTGTTCCAAAAAAAGGGAGTAGGGACGCGGCGGTTAAAATACCTCCCGACTTCGCCGCTCGCGACAGCTCCGCCGTCAAATCTCACTTGACTATATTACAACGGCTCCGCCGCCAAATCTCACTCGACTACTACACAATACCGCCAGCTACGCAGGCTAGCTGGGGTATTAATTTGTCTGTGTCTAACAAATACCGTAATTTGCCTATGTTTAACAAATTGGGGCATTAATTTGCCTGTGTCTTACAAATACACTGGGGCATAAATTTGCCTGTGTCTAATAAACACACTGGGGCATTAATTTGCCTGTGTCTAACAAAATACACTAGGGCATTAATTTGCCTGTGTTTAACAAAATACACTAGGGCATTAATTTGCCTGTGTTTAACACAATACACTTTGGCATTAATTTGCGTGTGTCGCACAAAATACACTGGGGCATTAATTTGCCTGTGTTTAACAAATACACTGGGGCATTAATTTGCCTGTGTTTAACAAATACACTGGGGCATTAATTTGCCTATGTCTAACAACAACACTGGGGCATTAATTTGCCTGTGATAACACAATACACTTTGGCATTAATTTGCCTGTGTCTCACAAAATACACTGGGCCATTAATTTGCCTGTGTTTGACAAATACACTGGGGCATTAATTTACCTGTGTCTAACAACAACACTGGGGCATTAATTTGCCTGTGTCTAACAAAATACACTGGGGCATTAATTTACCTGTGTTTAACAAATGCAGCAAATACGCTGGGGTATAGCCTGCGCAGCTGGCAGTATTGTGTGGGTGCGAGATTAAAGTTTTGGCGGCAAAGCTGTGTTCCAAAAAAAAGGGAGTAGGGACGCGGCGGTTAAAATACCTCCCGGCTTCGCCGCTCGCGACAGCTCCGCCGTCAAATCTCACTTGACTATATTACAACGGCTCCGCCGCCAAATCTGACTCGACTACTACACAATACCGCCAGCTACGCAGGCTAGCTGGGGTATTAATTTGTCTGTGTCTAACAAATACCGTAATTTGCCTATGTTTAACAAATTGGGGCATTAATTTGCCTGTGTCTTACAAATACACTGGGGCATAAATTTGCCTGTGTCTAATAAACACACTGGGGCATTAATTTGCCTGTGTCTAACAAAATACACTAGGGCATTAATTTGCCTGTGTTTAACAAAATACACTAGGGCATTAATTTGCCTGTGTTTAACAAAATACACTAGGGCATTAATTTGCCTGTGTTTAACACAATACACTAGGGCATTAATTTGCCTGTGTCTAACAAAATACACTGGGGCATTAATTTGCCTGTCTTTAACAAATACACAGGGGCATTAATTTGCCTGTGTCTAAGAAAATATACTGGGACATTGATTTGCCTGTGTCTAACAAAATACACTAGAGTATTGATTTGCCTGTGTTTAACAAATGCTCTGGGGCATTGATTTGCTTGTGTTTAACATAAGGGGCATTAATTTGCCTGTGTATAACCACAACACTGGGGCATCAATTTGCCTGTGTCTAACAAATAAACTGGGGCATTGATTTGCCTGTGTCTAATAAATACACTGGGGCATTAATTTGCCTATGTCTAAGAAAATACACTGGACCATTAATTTGCCTGTCTTTAACAAAATACATTGGGGCATTATTTTTCCTGTATCTAAGAAAATACACTGGGGCATTAATTTGCCTGTGTCTAACAAAATACACTAGAGTATTGATTTGCCTGTGTTTAATAAATGCATTGGCCATTGATTTGCCTGTGTTTAACAAATACAGTGGGGCATTAATTATTTGCCTGTGTCTTACAAAATACACTGGGGCATTAATTTGGCTTGTATTGTCATTGTCTTTGTCTTGGCATTGAGACCGCGCTTAGCTGACTTCCCAATGCTCACCGAGATATAATGATTTTGGTACAGTGAGACAGGCCATCGCGTGATACATAGAGGTTTAAGTCACAATTTTTAATCAATTCTCGTGCTTCTTGTGCCTTTGCAAAAAAATCAAACTAAATCTACTTACTATTAAAAAAATATCATTTTTTCATAGGTTTAATGCAAGCCAATAATTAAACCAACTCGTGACGGGAATATCTCGGTGAGCATTCGGAAGTCAGCTAAGCGTGGTCATTGCACGCGTGCTGAACAAGAATGCTGTATCATGACAGACTAGAAACAATAGACAACTCCCAAAGCACAAACTCAGCCAAAACGCTAAAAATCTTCAATGTTTACTCAAGTTTGGGCTTACAGAAGATAATGTCACAGTTTTTCAATGACCATGAAATTCAAAGTCCGGGTAGTCAGTTAATCAATTGTGGCCCTGAAAAAATTTGAAGGAAAAAAAACTACGAATTTTTAAGAAAATGCTTTTTTCGTGAGAAGGACTCTTAAACGCTGACAAACGTCAACAAATAGCGAAAACTATAATTTCTATATGTTGCTTTGCTCGAAATCGCGCGCATTTACAAGGCCCTAAAGCGTTTTGCTGACTTGCAAGGACCCATCTGTTATAACGATGCCCAAAATAAAGAGATGAATCTCATAGTTTATTAGATATAATCCGTGTAAAGTTTGCTTATCATTTTCGCATAAATTATGACCTAAATTTGGAAATCGCTGAATTTCTTGAATTGGGTCTTTGCGATTTTGGTGAAACTCTGTTCAGCGTAAGGCACTAATGCGCACTATGTGTAGCCAAGAGATTTTCACGAAAAAATGCCGGCAACAGCAGATTTTCGACTCAGACCTCAAAGGGGCGTGGCATTATAACCACGTGACATTTACTCCGATCGCCAAAAATTTTATGTTATATTGTAGATTAATCTATATGTTATCCATTCTATGTGTTAGACTTACGATAAAAGTAAAGGTGGGGATACCAGAGAGCTTCAAAGTAGGAAAAAAAAAAAAACTGGGTCGAGTCACCTTAAAAGACGGAAAACCTCTGATGTTGTTTATTGAAAGCTAACTCAAAGGTCACGTTTCACACTATCACAAGCTTATGGGTGTTACAGTTACACGGTCGGCGGTCAATTAAGGGTGGAAGGAACTCTGCAAGGGAATATGTACAGGCGTCCCCTCCCCCTTCCCCCCTCTAGTCTCTCCTTGTTTTCTTTTCTCCCGCACTCTACTATCTGAACGCCTGGAACAGGGTAACCATCCATGGGGAGGTATGGATATTTTCTGGAATGATTCAATAATACATTAACACTGAAATTAATGACAAAATTAAGAAACAAATATCATTTTTATCATGTCTTAATGAAAATCAAATTGGATATGAAAGTTCATGTCAGCCTCCCCTTTTGGCTGCATTTCTGAACATGATAATTAATTTCAAACTAAAAATTTATGTTATATGTAACACAGAGTCTATACAACAGGGCTTCTAATATTTCGCGCAGTCGCGGACCAGCCAATTTCAGATAAATCCAGGAAATCCTGCGAAATCTGTCAGAAATATTACAAAATACATGTCGGCAAAACATATCTGATACTTATCTTGGCTATTAGACCTGATTTATTCACCACAAACGTCCAAATTTATCTTGAAACTTTGTCACTGCAATGAGTAAACAACATCCTAAAAGTACCAGGCGTTCTTAGATGAACATTGCGAAAAAAACTGGGCACTAGCCATGACGTTAACAGCTTTAGCATTCACTCATTTCTCAAGTGCATTGTTGTTGAAAGAGTAAATGATTCTCTCTATTAAAAAACGTTAAACAACGGTGGTTTTGGCTGCATCTGTCTTAATTTCTGAACATGATAATTAATTTCAACCTAAAAATTTATGTTACATGTAACACAGAGTCTATACAACAGGGCTTGTAATATTTCGGGCGGTCGCGGACCCGCAAAATTCAGATAAATCCACGAAATCCCACGAAATTCCACAAAAAAAGTGAAATACCGCGAAATCTGTCAGAAATATTACAAAATACATGTCGGCAAAACATATTTGATACTTATCTTGGCTATTAGACCTGATTTATTCACCACAAACGTCCAATTAAAAAATTTGTATAGGTAATATATATATGCATGATTTGTAGTGATATTTGGCATAAATACCACGAGTGATATTTCAAAATTGTTAATATACGTGATTTCACGAGCCGTTAGGCGAGTGAAATTTGAGACAATTTTGAAATATCATGAGTGGCATTTATGCCAAATATCACGTACAAATCGTACTATTATTTGTTTATATTATTACCCGCAAAAGGTTTGTAATTTTCACATGTAGGTATTTCAAATTAAGCTGAAATACCACTGCTCTAAGCCAATCAAATTGCAGTAATTTTTCATGTAGTAGTATAAATCTTGAAACTTTGTCACTGCAATGAGTAAACAACATCCTAAAAGTACCAGGCATTCTTAGATGAACATTGCAAAAAAACTGGGCACTAGCCATAACGTTGACAGCTTTAGCATTGGCTCATTTCTCGAGTGCATTGTTGTTGAAAGAGTAAATGATTATCTCTATTAAAAAACGTTAAACAACGGTGGTTATATCGACGCAAAATTGATCGATTTTAGGGAAATTTGCCAACAAAATCAGCTGTGTTTTCCTGATTGTTTCTCGGCGAAGTTTGCCCTGGAAATTTCCCGTGAAATTGGTCACTTTTCCTGCAAATTTTCCTCTAAAAATCCTTCGAAATTTGACTTTTTTCCTCTAAAATCTCATGAAACCAGCCGATTTTTCCGCAAATTTTGACTTTTTGCCCTGTGAAAATCCTGCGAAATTGGCCGATTTTCCCCGCGAATTTGCCCCTGAAAATCCCGCGAAATTTAACCTTTTCTTCCACGACCTATCAGAAGCCCTGATACAAATATTCATTACAAATAAAATAAAGATGGATCCCTCTTTACTGGAAGAGAAATGAGACTTGCACATGCTGATATTTTTCTCAATTTGCCATTAGTCTTTGGTCCTCTTTCAAAGCTTACAGTTTGTACATATCATGTAGATGCCATGTAATGGTCACGCAATTTTGTGTCCAAGTTACCGGTACATGATTTTAAAGCACACTGGGAAAACACCAAAAGACCTACACTTTATTTTTTCCATAGGTTCATTGACTCTTGAAACAATGGGTTCTTTTGCTGCAGTGGTTGGCACATTTGAATAACAAAAACAATGTTTTCAAACAAGACAATATCGCTATTAATTGTTAACTACCTATATAGTTGTAGCTAGCTGAAATCACAATGCACTTGAAATTATAACTGCAAGGGACCTTTTTCCCACTCTGCCAAACAACAAAATCATTTAATGATTTCATTTTGCTTACCTTCTGGTGGTTTTCAATATTGTAACATAGTTTTAACCAGAAAAATGACAATAAATGATTCAGAAAATAAGCTCCAATTTTTTAACCCAAACTTCTGCAGTTTTTGCTCTCTGTACTGAGGTCTCTTTTTGTGGTAATGTTGATTTTGTTCGAATATTTTCTGACCATTTTTCAGTTTCCAGCAGGTGCCAATTAATTTTCCTTTCTAGCTCAGTAAACTTTATTTTAGCCCTAGTTTTGACCAACTGAACTAGAAAGAACAAAAAAAACATTTGGCCCATTAAAGGTTTCACTTGATAGGCAAAGTTGAATTGTGTGACTGCAAGTAA
>NC_133207.1:10504321-10546821 GCF_958299795.1 Porites lutea | reverse complement strand
TTCAAATTCAACTTTCCTTTTCATATTCGTAGTTATATTTCCTGTTGTTTAATTTTTATAAGGCAAAAGAAGTTAAATTAAGAAAATTCAAAGGATTAAGATAACCTGGACTAAAAACCAACGAAATTTTCATCTTTCGAAAGATGTGCTTTCCGAATTGGACGAAATTAAAAGTCTGTTTCACAAGTAAGACACGCAAGTTCTTATTTCACATGTAGGCGAGTTAAAAATCTACACAGGATTATGACAGTGTAGCTATACAGCAACATTTTCTTGAGCCCCGTGCGCTGCCCAACAACACTTTCTAATGTCCCCAAAACTTCTTAAATTAATACAAGTCTACTGCATGAAGCACCAGATCATTCTGTGACTTTATAGACTCTTCAAGCAATCAAATATTAAAATTAATAAGGGTTGCCGTGAATAAGAACACGATATGTACATGTACAAGGCTTATGCAGTCATTACGTTACATAAAGAACGATGAATGGCAAATGTCGCGATACCAAGAAAAACCTTCTCGAATTAACGTAAGACATACAAAATATTGAATGAGGGGTGAAATGAAATGGCGAATGCTTGATCTATCGGAGAGACCCGATTGCATTTTTTATTACTTTTTTTTATTATTAAAACAAAAACATCACTGTACTGGTTACAAACCTCCTTCACTTATTTGCCAAAGGATGATTCTGTAATCTTCTTTCAGGTCTCAAGATGCAAAACATTCGTTGTCTTCGAAGTTTTGATAAACTTCAGAAACGACTTCCTCTATGGAGGTGCAGAGCCGAAGAGTCTGTACCAAGCGCTTTAGGTACCAGGGCGAAGGGCAGTCTGGGGATGACCTATTCGTGATCCGGGGCCCACAGACTCAGGGTCCCTCCCTTGGTAACCCTTGGTAGGCTTTGGGATCTTTGTAGCCTCCCCGCAGATGTCCTTTGGGGTTCGTTTGTCACGCATTCATTTCTCCCCTCTCCCCTCTCCAAAGGACGTCTGCGGGGAGGCTAGGATCTTTGAGGATGGCTTCAGGCGTAAAACGCGAACGAAGCGATGGGTTTGATTATGATTATGAGGCGGTTCTGCTGGATATAGAAGGAACAACAACTCCGATATCTTTTGTTAAGGTAACCAATTTATTGATTAGAAATCGAGCAGTAGCAGAATGGCATTTTTCTCGAATATAAAATTCTAGGAAAAGTTTAATAGGCAGTCATGCGTTGCACTGCTGCTAGTTGAGCTTATAAATTTAAAGAAACTTTAAATTTACATTTAACCTTATTATAAGATACTCACTACTCACGAAATACACTGTACATTGAAAACAAAACAACGGCTGTAATTATAAAAGAGGAAGTTTTGTATTCCACACAAACACAGGCATCCCAAGCTGACTAATACTGTGGGGCTTGTTAAAAATTAATAGACTATTAAATACGTACAAAATAACTAGCAATTATTGTATTTTGTCATCGTAGGATATGAAGAATTCTGCGGATCAAGGAGGGTGTTATCCACCCACAGGCGGCCCAAACTCACGTTGCGAGGGAAGGGTGTAATGTAATTTACATAACATATGTGACGCGCCCGTGTCGCATTACAGGCGACCGTTGAAAATATAAGAGACATTGTATGGGAAATATATTACTGAGATCTGCGAACGCGAAATGAATAAAAAAGTCTTACCTGCAATCTATTCCGCTGCGGTTTGGTGTCTGTTTGTCGATTTACTGTTTTTTTGGCTTTATTGCGTAACCACTGTTACTCCTTTCATAGGAAAAGGTCAACGGTCATGTGTAACGTGACACCGGCACGTCAAATATGTTATATAAATTACATTACACCTTTCCCTCGCAAAGTGAGTTTGGGCCGCCTGTGATCCACCAAGGCTGAAGGCAGAGGTTGATAACACCCTCCGAGATCTGCAGAATTCTTCATATCCTACGAAAGCCGAATAGACCTTTTTACCGATACGGCGGCCATATTGAACTAATTTGATTTAAGGAGTATTATAGGATGCCCAGGGGACATGAGCACATTTTGTTTGTGTTTTTGAGCACTTTTCGGGACATTTTTTCTTAAAGTTCTCTTAGAATAAGATCCTTGTGCCGTGTTTGGATGTAATAATGATCGCCTTTTTTCCAAGAAATATACAGTCAAAGATTAGATTTCTAATACTAAACTAGAAAAAGGCGACCATTATTACATCCAAACACCATACAAGGATCTTTTTTCCCATTACAATCTTATTCTAAGAAAACTTTAAGAAAAGATGTCCCGAAAAGCGCTCGAAAGTACAAACAAAATGTGCTCATGCCCCCTGGGCATCCTATAATGCTCCTTAAATCAAATTAATTCAATATGGCCACCGTATTGGTAAAAAGGTCTATTCAATACATTGCTTTATTATTTTTTCAAAATAATTCCAAGTTGAAAATTCCAAGCTAACACATGCTTACCTGGGTCAATGTTAAGTTCATATCAATAGTGCATATGCATCCTTATCGGAGATCAAGGCCTGTTCAAGTCTGCAAATATACTCTAAAAGCTGATGTTGTCTTCTTGCTGTAACTCTTGCCATGTTTTTAGACAATAGTTCGCCGTGAAATGAGTAAAATGTTCTGCCATTCACCATACTCACTTCAAAAACAACTCAAACTCGTCCCCAGGTTTTCCTGGTTAACGGTTCAATAATCTGCAACTTTGCTGCACTTTTGTCATCTGTTCAATATCAATGACAAAATTCTTCCAAATTTGGTCAACAGTAGCTGGTCATGATGAATTATGTGTGTGATTTGAGTCAATCAGAAATGGAGAAATATTTTGAATGAATAATAATATTATTATTAGACTTATTAATGGAACCCAAAAAAGCAGGCTTCATTTTATTTTAAGAAAGGTTCTTGTAGGCTTCATAGATGGTTCCACTCCAGGGGTTAATATACTGTGGATTCAATGTGGTGGTAATTATCTAAGGATTTTTTTGGTTTTAAAAATTTCCCATTATTTCCAAGAATTTTTTTTGGTAGGAAAGTTAAATTTAAGTTGATATTATATTAGAGTGCCTTGATTTGAATACGGATTTTATTTTGGTTTTTTAGTATCACTTATTACAATCTTGAGATTGACAATGTACATGCACCCTGCATATAGGCCAGCCACATAAGTTCATGAGGAAAAGATAAATTCAGATGGTACAATAAAGAAATAATGCAAAAAGCATTTACTGGCCCTTTTAAGTTATCAAGAATTTTTAAGGCACAGAAATTGGACATGGGATCTTTTGGAGGTCAATACTTGGCCGTAAGATTTTTGGGGTGCTTTGATTTTTGACCATACCTGTCACTTTAATTGCGGAGTATCAGTGCTGTCAACTCTCCCGGATAATCCAGGAGACTCCAGATTTTGGACCGTATCTCCCGGTCTCCAGATTAGAGTCTGATATCTCCCAGATAATCGCCAAAGCTGCTATTTCTGGTAGACTCGACTTTCTGACCATAAAATTTCAAATATTTTGCGTTGTTTGAGCCACTGTTAACATGGAATGTTTCCTCATAAATTCTGGTATGCCACTGTAATTTAAGCAATGATGTGGCTAAATATGAACTGTTTAAGTGCTATACAGTCGCATTGATCATGATCAATGAGCATTTTTGGCACAAATGACATCATTTGTTGTGTGATATGATGTCATCTATAATTCCCTCTCTATCAGTTCTCAATATTTGATGACGTAGGGGGTTGACAGCCCTGGAGTATGCACCATGAGTAATGCACACAGGTGAAGATAAATGGTAGTAGGGGTGTGGATGCATTAATATTTGAGATACGACATAAAATGACCATTACATTCTTTTTTCAGGATATTCTTTTTCCATATGCGGAGAAAAATGTGAAGGTATTTCTTGAGAGAAACTGGGGAACAACTCAATGTACAGAGGATATAGAAGCTTTAAGAAATCAGGTATCTTAACTTGACTGAAACTCAGGTCGCTACCATATGGAACCAGATTACCCCCCCCCCCCCCCTTCCTCCCCTGGGTAATAATATATCCATATTGAAATCAGTGGCAATTCCTGTGATCTGATGGTTCTCAGCAGTGTGATTTATTCATGAATCATACTCATACATGTCACTCTAAATCACATCTGTTCTAAATTGCATCATTCATGTGCCATGCACCATTTTTGCTCCAGATCACATCATTTCTGAATACTAAATGAGATGTAAAAGCCTTTTTGTTTCAACTTTTCAACATTTGAGCTCACTCAACTTAAATTTCAGATCACAATGTAAATACTACCGTGCTGTCTTTGCCGTGAAAACCACTCCATCACTTGCTGGTCTAGTTAGGATATTTGGGATATTTGGCCCAGTCTCTTCTACAGCATTGCACAACGAACCTGTATAGTCAATATTCTTGATCGATTTCTTTTATCTTGAAAACCATACTATATGAGGAGCGACATGCTTTTGGCACGATGATAAAAAATAACGGCGATGAAAGGGATACTTTATACTGTGAAACGTTTTCTGGTTACCAGTAACTGAGATTATTATTGTGGTTCTGTGGTCGCATGGTAGTATTTATAAACTTTGTTGGATCAATAAATTGATATTCACGTCTGTTCATTGGTTTTTCTTTTTTCTTTATTTTAATTCATTAATTTTTGTGTTTAGTGAGCCATTTTCTAATGTTTTCTGTGAGGTTCGCTTGCTTGCCACGTTAGCATGGTAGCAAAATTTTTGGATGACAATAATAGGGTTAAGCAATGATGATGGTGACGGCAATGAGAATGGCAAAAAACAATAAGTTTAGATAAGCAAAACAATAACTTTGGATGTGCATCATGCTTTTTTGTACATTTCCATACCTGCCAACCTCCGGAGATCTAAAATCTGGAGACTCTCTATTTTGCACTACACCCCCCCCCCCCCCCACCCCCGAATGTCAACAGCACCAACACCCCCACTCCCTACCCCCTCCGTGCCAACAAATTGCCTTAGGACACTATATGACGTCTTACATGCCGTACATGGGATCAAAATGCGCTTTCATCGTTGAAATGACAAACTAATCTTTGTCATTGACTAAACATGTGCAAAAATGTCCCAGAAACTGTACAATGAATAAAAAAAGTTCGAATTTTGTGAAAAAATGGGCTAAATTTCAAACTAAAGCACAGAAATGCTCAAAAGTCCATTTTATCCGGGAGATTTGGTGCTCTAACTGGGAGATCAGGAGATTTGATGAAAAACTTGGAGACTCCCGGGAAAACCGGGAGAGTTGGCAGGTATGCATTTCGTAGCTGTCATTGCACGACTGCGACATGAAACTTCCTAATTGTCGCGCCTGCTTTATGGAGCAGGTGAACACTAAATAAAAATTTTGTTTTCCTTTCTGTAAACTCAGATACCGTCATTTCGGATTCAACCCCAGAAATTTTGCCAATATTTGACTAATCAAATGAAATTGAATAAAATCAATGAAGTTTGAAACAGTGCAAATTCACTTTTTAAGTGATGTTTTCAGTTTGTTGCCATCCAGAAATTTTGCTACCATGGCAAAGTGACATAACAACTTCTCCTCTCTATTGAAAGGTCTCTGATTTTCAGGGTATCGGCTTTTAGCTGAGGTTTGCCTTATGGATGAAGAAATACGGTAACTAATTTACCATTGGTACTGACTGAACTCTACAATTTCAAAATGACTGTAATAAAGTAGTAATTGAACTTCTTGTCATGCAATTTTGGTCTGAAATCATACTTGTGATTGCAAATCGAACTCGCACTGTGCGCTCATCTGTTTAAAATTCCATGTTGATTTCAGTGTACCAATTGGCCCTCCACTCAGTTCAGTTACCATGTGATTATCAATTTTTTTCTAACTAAATTAGGCTAAAAAAGATAAACACATCATGGAAGGAGTTGTTTCAATTCCTGATCTGGATGATGAAAACCAGTCCAGTGATGATAAGAATGGGGTTGATAGCAGGTACTTATTGATAAAACTTGAAGGTTTTAGTTAATTTTCAAGTGACCTTTAGCTGTCTTAAAAAGTGAGATGAAATGGAGAGAGAATGGTATTTTGCTGAAGTATGGTAAAAAAAATGACATTTCAGTTCACTATAGCACTAATTAAACAGTAGATAAATGCAGAATTATTGTCACACAAACCTGTTTTAAGCTCTGGTAAGTAAGATCATCAGCAGAGCTGATCTAGTCTTTTAACCAGGCAGTCATGAGTTTGACTTCTATTGACTGAGAGAACACTAAGATTTCTCTGTTCTTAGATGCCTGTGTCACCAACTAAAAGACATCAGTTCTCAGCAAAAGAGTAGTAATATGTATACTCAGTCTGGTAAACTACCTAAAATCTCAAAGTATTCGGGTTCAAAAACTAGAACATTGCCATGAAAGATATTAAAGGGACAGGTTCATGGTTCAGCGCATGCTCATTAATTAAATTACTTTTTTCCAATTTGTTCTTAATTCTATCGGTTATTAATCACACTCACATGTATCTCAACGATCTCAAAGTGTATTTCAAAGTAGAAGTGTATTTCAGTGTAACCTGAGGTGGGATGTAGGAGTACTAAATTCGCAGAAAAATTAGCGGATTATGCCAACACTACCTACGTTGAATTTATTGTTGACCCGAAAGGTTTTATTCCATGGTTGATTAATTTACAGCTTATTTCACCTAAGTTGATCAAGTAACTGCCAGGGGAGTGTGCAGATTGGTTCTTTTACATTATTATAACATGATCATCTTGCTTTCATAGACGATACAGCATGTCCCGACAGAAAAACAGCATTTTGATTAACAAGCATGCGCTGAGCCATGAACCTGTCCCTTTAATCATCGTGGATAATGTGTATAGAGGGTTTAGTTTTATCGTTTGTCTCACAATAATTGTCACTTTGATATTGATCGCGACATTTTGACTGCACACTGCAGGTCTTGATCAGACAATAATGTTGACTTGCTGAGGCAAACTATTTGTACCACCATGATTGTGATTATGATTGATTAGTGATGGGTGTATCACAAACCTCGCTCATGGTTGGTGGGTTTTGATCCAACGCATTGTTGGCATTGTGAGAGGAAGAAACTGACCCCTCGACAGTCCGCTGGGGCAGAGGCCGGATGTTATGTTGTCTGATTGTTGGCATCCATGCTTCAGGAATCTCAATTCCACTGTCCCTGTTGATGTTGTTAGGATAAAGTCTTATGTGGATAGCCTCCTTAACCTAGGTTCTGCAGTATAAAAAAAAACAATTTTAAAAAATATTAGAAACAAATCGAGCAGGGTTTTAGAATAATTGTGATGACATTTTGCAAAGTGAAAAAAAGGGTCTGGTTGACAAAATAATTTAATTCCTGTTAAAGGTAACTTTGATTTAAAAATTAACCATTTATTTTTATTAATTTTAAATTAATTTTTTAATAATTTTTATTTCTTTCCCTTAGTTCAAGAAGTTAAAAAAGAAATTTTTTTGTCTTTAGCAGGGAAACTGTCATTGATGCTGCTGTAAAAAATGTCCTTTGTCAAATGAGCTCAGATCGAAAAACAACTGCTTTGAAACAACTCCAAGGTCACATCTGGAAAGAAGCATATGATGATGGAAAAATCAAAGGAGAGTAAGTCTTGTTTTATTCCTTATTCATTAATGGTTAAATTTTTTCTATTTTAAACTGGACCCTGAGTGTCAGGCATTTCCGGTGGGGTAAGAGAGGAAGAGACAAGCTTCATCCTCTAAAATCGTCTTTATCATAACTGCTAACGAAGGCCTGATATGAGCAGAATTCTATTTAAATAATAAGCTACTTATTGCAGGCCTTCTGAAAGGATGTAAAAAACCGTTCGGAAATAATTTGTACAATTGGTTATTTCCCGACACAGACCAATTTGAGGTCTTTTTCCAGCTGAATGTCAGTCTTTACGGCAGACTTTTCAACGATTCAGGCTCTACTATTTGCCAAACATCTTCATCGCTTTCGCTGTTGGTTTGAGAAACTAGAAGTTCAATTCCAAAAACATAGCTGAACAACGTCATCATTGCACGGGCGTGCATAAATAAAGATTTTGTCCATAGCGGCTCTGATAGGACTTATACAGGGCAAGCACGCGCGCCATTGTTATAATATACTAGATTTGAGGATTTCTTTACAATGGTTTTAAGTCCACTGTCTGAAGTAAATTTAGAATGCATTTATAAAGGGGGCTTCGTTTTAGCTCTGGCTAAATCTATATATTATCCGTTTGTAAATGCGTAACACCCATTTGCTGCGGTGCGCGTAAAAATCACTCACTTTTCTCTTTCCCCGCCGCGTGGTGCGTTTCTCGCGTGGTGTGATTTTCACACACGCTCGCGTTTCGGTCGCTCTACTATAGAAAGCTGCCCGCAAAGGGCAGGCAAATAAAGACGATTTACGTAGAGATAAGCATTTTTTGGGCTTGGAAATATTTGAACGAATAATGAAACATTGTCAGTCATCGGATTCGGCTTGCTTAGTATAATATATAAAAAAAAACGTGCATCTCGGAGTGTTTTATCCATACTGATTTTCGACGTCGGGGGATAATACCCCTCGATTTGCATAATTCTTCATCCATGTATCATACTCAGTCTCATTGAAATTACCATTTATTTCACAATAAAAATTGCCTGAACGTAAGCGCAATCGGACAGCACAAGCACAAAGACAGGAATCAACACTTTCCCTTTTTAACGCTTGCATTGTGCCTGTGTCGCTCTCAGTGAGAACTAGGCTTTGATTTTGTTTGTTACAACACTTCATTCCAGCATATTTGATGATGTTACCCCTGCATTCAAACAATGGAAATCAAAGGACGTTAAAATATATATTTATTCATCTGGAAGTGTGGCTGCTCAAAAGCTTCTGTTTGGAAATTCTAAGTTTGGAGATTTATTACAGGTAATCAAACTGAGTTTTGCTCTGTAACAGTTTTTTTCTACTAGAGCTACAGAAAACCTTATGCACAATTTTAAAAAACTCCGAAACTCCTAGCGCCTTCAAAGAAAGCAGCTTAAAATTAGTGGGAGGAAATGTTTCTGTATTCCTGACGAATCAGAAAATTTTGATACGTGATTCACTTTTCTGTTTACACGCAGATGCCTGAATCCGAAACAAAAATATCGACGTGTCCAGCGATTTTGAACACGGAATCTAAAGTGAATACTTTGAATCCAAATAAATATTCTCACCTTAACATCTGTGTGTGTAAACGTTAATGAATCCAAATACCCTATATGTAGTTAACCCGGAAACATTTATGAATTCGGAAAAAGAACTCCCCTTTAGTTCAAAACCTAGCCGTTCTTTGTGTCGTCATGCAACGCTCCTGTGTAGAGAGCAGACTAGTGATAATCTGATAATGACGTCATTGCATATGTGACTGCAAGTAAGTATCAAACACTGACAGACCTGGTGCGCTGTTTTTTTGACAAGTTGTACGGTATTGGTCATCACCACTTCCATTAGGTAATCTTCGTCACGATGTATGTCTTCTTGACGTTATCCTTAATATCATCATCATCATCATTATCAGCATCACTGACACTATTACTACCAACTCTCATAGTTTTTAGGTCAATATGGTTAACATTCTTGGATTTTTTTCTCCTCACCTCTAGTATATAAATGGACATTTTGACACTAATATCGGAGCGAAAATGGAATCAAATAGTTACGAGAAGATAGCAGAAGAGATGAAGATGAAGCCGTCGAGTATTCTTTTTGTTACTGACGTTATTGGTGGTAAGCTTTTAGAGTTATCGTTGTCAAACACATCCATTTTGGCTTTGTTTGAAAACTCTCATTATCAGGCGAAAAAACCTCTCATAGTTCCTTTGTTTAACTAAGATTAAGTCCACCATAACCAAAGGGAGAACGCAGAAAAAAGGTTTTCCTGATTAATAATTCATGGGCGATGGAATGTCTCCCGTACCCTTCAAATACGGCCGTCTCCTCTGGCGAACTCGCCCCTCGCTGCTAGAGACATTTTGCCACCTGCGTCTCCTCGCTCCCCGCCGCTAGAGACATTGCGCGGGAGAGAGTCTCTCCCACGAAACGTCCCAAGCGGCGAGGAGCGAGGAGACACGGCTGTATTCGCAGGCCAGTTCTCCCGTTCTTTTTCGTTAAGCTTTGCCTCCAATGAAATCTTCCGTGAACCTTTCGGCCCGATTAGTTACCCGTGTGGGGTCTCCGAGGTATAGTTAAGACCCGATCCCGGAGATGACCTCCAAAAAGGACTTTACAGATTAAAGGGTGCAAAAAAGCGACACGCCGGAATCTGGGTAATATTCTCGATTAGATGTGGCGCTTCCCTAGTATGTTTTAACTAGTATTGTATGAGGTTGTACATGAGAACGTTGAGTGAGAGTCGCTCATGCAGTTATTAACAAAACTCTTCTTGAGGTACATGAAAAAGGGTTCCATTTTCAATGGAAAGTGTCAGTAATAAAAGGGGTACCTATTTGGTCAGAAGTAGGATATAAAAGGGCTAGCGTCTGGACCTCGGGGCAGAACATGCCTGTATAAAACTTGTACCCTCCCCCCCCTCTTCCGTGCCCTCCAAGCGGGGTTTCTTGTTAATAACAGTTATATGCAAGTGGAAGCATGGGTAAGGATGTATAAGAATTATTGGTTGCCATTTTAATGCTTCGTGTCCTAGCACAATTTTGTTGGAAAATGGCTTCGACAATTCTACAATTTAGTTTATTAGCACCCAGTATAACTTTTTTAGTAAGCGTACGAAAGGTTGAAAACAGGGTATTGGCAATACGTGAAACTTCGAACATTGCGGCAAATGACGAGGCCGCTTAGCTCGTTTAAACTTTGACACTATTTGATCGCGCTTGAATTATTCATTTTCAAACTAAATGTTCTTTTTCCATGTGTTTTTCTCGCAGAGGCAAAAGCTGCTTTACAGGCAGGATTTAAAACTGCTGTCAGTGTTCGACCGGGAAACGCAGACCTCACAGAAGCAGATAAAAAGAAGTTTACAACGATATCAACATTCGATGAGTTGTTTCACGAGACGGCCACGAAAGATTCACCCAGGATAAAGAAAGCAAAACCAGATGTCTGACATAAAAAATGTTGCATGTAGCTGTATGAAAGGAGGGTACGGTCTAAAAAAACTGGAAAGAGGAGAGGGATTTGGATGCTAACCATAGGCAAATTTCAAGTCACCGAAGCCTCTCTATCAAAACGAGGCTAGCTTTCGCATTCTTCGATGTTTTATTGAACTGCAGAATATGAAATATTTTTGATCGGAAAGGATTCCAGTTGGTCTTCCTTTGAAAGTGCGGGTTCTTACAACTTGGAAGACCCCGCAAACAAGCGGTATACTTTCAAAGTTGAAGAAGAAGGACCACCTACCAAGTCAGTATAGCCAAATCAGCTGCAGTGGATAAAAAGAATTTAAGGAAGGCTGTATTTCCTGAAGCTTAATATTTAACCTGAAAACTAGAACCACTACGTGGAACTTACCGGGGCCCAGTGGGACACAGGATTGCATAGATATAGTTTACCTCTCGCACCCCTCCCCCCTCCTCTGTGGAGGCTAATACTTAGTCTGAATTAACTCATGCAGAAGAAAAGCAACAAAATGCATGAGAAAGGAGGATGTTGTTGTAAGTTTGTTCAGGGCAATGTTGTATGCAGACCTTTGCTTTTCTACATTACACTTCTCATAGAACAAACATGCATGTTCATGGAGAGCCTGTAGTGTTGAAGAATCCCAGTAAGTACATGATTTGATGACAGAGAAACAAACTGCATATATGGACATAATAAAATGCTTATTTATTGATGACTGAGTATCATTTGTTAATTCATTGCACATTGAAATGGAGGCATTTGATTGTAATGCAGTGGTTGATACATAGTGGCATTCATCAATATGACCTATTAGTAATTGTAGAGGAAGTATTTCTTTCCTGAACTGGGTAAACAGTAGTAAGTGGTGCAAAGCCTTGATTAGATTCTACTATTTGAATAGTAACATTTAATGCATCTGCAACTGCTTGAATGATAAGTGCATTAGCCCATGTACCTTGAATACACATTTTATTCAGATATCTTAGCCATGAATTTTCGGTATTGCTCTCAATAAATCTCTCTGGGTTGTCTCTCATAAATTGAACCCTAACCTGAGATCAGGCGTTATTTATTTATTTATTTTTTTGCGTCTTTGGTCTCTTCCCGTGAGAGACATAAAGGGATAATAGGGAGAGGGCATGATCTCAGGCTAATTGAACCCCAGCAGTACGTATATGCATATGATGGTTGCTATTGCCATATAATGGATGTGACACAGATCTAAAGAAACAATCACCTGCACCGCCAACATCTATTGATTGTAAACCAAGTTCACCTAATCTTGACTGCATCAAATTCTCGGAGGAAATAGGAGAGATCAACTGCATTGTTGAGCTGTGATTTTGCATTAAAGGTCTAATTATTACTTCATGATGATCAGTGTTGTATTGAGTAGGTCCTGGATTCTTCTCAACATCTTTACGTAGTTTGAAATTCACATAATTGGTCATATGACTCACACAATTGCAAGAAAACAATGATAAATATCGACGTGCTTTTCATTTTAGTTTCATTATCCTGTGATAATACCTGCTAAAGAAAGACAACGAATAAGCTTTCTCGGGTATAGCCATTTTATTTAAGTCAATTATCTTTGGATCGCGTTTGTTATTACATTTATATCGTACATGATAAAGGTTTCTCACCTTATTAACATTAGCGATGGACCTTTGAAAACTTGGGTATGTCAATCGTTGAAATCTTTTTGAAGACAAATTTCTTCAACATGCTATTCTTCTTGTTGAGACCTCTTAGAAGTAGCAGTGGAATTCTGCTTGGTTGACGAGCACGTCTAGATCGCCTTGCAGCGCGTTTTTTAAGATGATATAAAGTTAGCTTTGATAAGTGTTCGCTTTGATTCTCGATATGGAAGGTTCACTCAATGTAGATGGCTTTGATCTGCTTTGATAAGTCGCTTTTATTCTCGATAAGTTTCACGATGGAGGGTTCACTCTTAACTGATCGCTCGTAAATTTGTCTCTCCAAATATTCACTCTTAAATTTTCGCTCATAAACTGCATCGTAAAGGTTGGGGAACGTGTCGTTCCCCAAAAAGCTATTAATCTCTCTTGACTGTCCTCCACGGCATGCCTCGTGCTTTTCAAAATGGCGGATAAGATTTCAATGAGCCACCGATATATCTCAGTCAGCGATATATCCCTAAGAATGTTACGTTGAAAAAACGACAGAAACCGTCTGCATTTTAAGACCAGTGCCAGTCTTCGGCTAGGCCCCGGTAATTAAAGCAGTTTCCCTAGTTTATCTCGCTCGTCTTACATTCTTAACACGTTTAACATTCACCAGGTGGACATGTGATTTTACGTTTGAATCAAGTGGAAATAGCTGTGTTAGTCATAACAGAAATGATGAATTAAAGCACACACAATATCAACGTGCACTTCCTCTAGTAAATCTATATGGGACCAGCGGGAATAAAGTAACTTCGAAGAGACGGATGAGTGTCATCCAGACCCTGACATAAGGGAAGGGGGCTGTCTCCTAAAAAAATTTTTTGGACCCTTCGGGCCTCAGTTTGGTCTAAAAAGAAGGGGGACGGGGGGAGCTGGCCCCTTCCCTGGATCCGCCACTAAATTAGTTAGAATCTGGTGGGCGGAATACAAAACACCGGTTCTTATGGTAGACGCTCCCTTTCCCTTTTCCCTTTTACGCTTTTCTCCCGCTCCCCTACCTTTTTGGCGCTGTTACAGGTCTTATCTCCTCGATTTTGAAGATATGGAAAGTTAATAAAAGCTCGATAAATATCCGATCAATAGGCTTTTAAGGCTCTAGAACATTCTAAGTGTTTACTTTAAAGATGCAACATGATGAATAACCAATTTACTAATAAGCTTTGCATGCAGAAACATAAATATTAACAGTGTGCTTTTTGGGAGTGGGACATCTTGTCTCCAAACTTGACGTCCCTCGGAAGCCAGTACTTATCTTTTTAGTAATTAACTTAGCTAGTTAGGGTTTTGTGGCTTGTTTTTGTTGGCAGATACATCCTATGCATTTGATTATATACGTAGATACGGTCAACGACCAAAAACAAATAAATAGCGAGCTGCTAAGGAACTGAAAGAAAAAAGGGTAAGCAGTTTTAGATAGAGAAAGAGAAGAACATCAGGAAGAATGTAGAACCGCCTTGCGAGTAAGTAAAATAAATCCGTTGTAAGTTTAACTGGCCGATTTTGGTGGAGTTCCTCTCCTTCTCGCCGACACTAAAAAGCATTGTTTACCAGTGGAGAAGCCTTCTTTATCAGTAGCACACAAATAACCTTTATCAGAGGTGGACTGAGTTACGTTCAGCAGAGTGCTGAAAAAGCCAGTTTATGAGTGCTTACCACGCAACCCACCTCCTGCTGGCTTTGCGCGTTTGTCGTCACCTATTTCGCATTTCTCTGTGGCACCTAGCTGTTCAGATAGTGTTGGTCTTGATTTTTTTCACCTTTAATTTAAGCCATGATGAAAATTTACTCAAGCTATGTAAAGAAAAAAATGAAGACATCTACTTGACAGAGAGAGAACTTCAAGTGAGCTGGGTTGCAGCTGTAAACAACTGATTCCGTTCTTCTTTAAGCGTTGCCTTCTTTTGAAGGTTTGGCAACATTTTTGAGTGGGCATAGTAAGGAAATAATAGCCTAATTATAGGTAATTTACAGGTTTAAGCTCGACTGCATATGCATAGTTCCTGTCAGTAAATTCCAAAAACGCCAACCCCCCTCCCCCTAGCCTGAGATCATGCCCTCTCCCTATTATCCCTTTATGTCTCTCACGGGAAGAGGGCATGATACATTTGTTTGTCGGATCACATGTAAAAAAGCCAGAATCTGGACTTTTTTCTGATTGGATAGGAAACAATACGGATGATTTGCGCCGTTCCGATTGGCCAAAATGCCGCCATCCGTTAGTTGTTGTTGATTTCAGTCTGCATTTTTGCTTGCGTAATGAGCAGTGAATACGCACGCGAGTTCGTTATGAAATTTCTGCCGGCTGAGTTTTCTTAAATTTGAAAGATGCCTAAATAGAAATTTCATCCATTGAAATATTTTCCATCTCATCGTATACTTAAAATTCACCGATCATTTGAATGCAATTTGATACCGGCTACAAGTTACAGAAGCGACAAACGGGTTCTCTTTTCAAATAATTCATGAATGGAATCTTGACCTGGTTTGACTGTAATTCGTCCTTCACAAACCTGCGAATTATTCTGAGCGATCTTCGCTTTCACAACACCTTTCAGGTGCTTCAGCCTAATTTTTTTTTCACTGCTTTCGGTACAGTACGAAGTCAACGAGCTTTAACCGGTAAAGTCTTTATTATTTGTAGCTGTTAAAAAGGTGCGGCAGCTCCAGCTAGCAGTATCTCATCACAAAAACAACACATTTAATTTTTTTTTTTAGGAAGCGCCATCTGAACATGGACATACTTTTAAAAAAATTTTCTGTTCCCTAGCTAAAATTGATTTTAAAAGAGACATTATTCGCGCCAAATTTGATTCCCTTATGGTAAACGCTTATTGGCTAATAACATGACAGGTCAAGCAGACGTTAGATTATGTAAATTAGGGGGTGGTTGACGGCTTGTTAAATAAATGTATCAGGCGTTATTTTTTTCCCTCTCGAGCCAAAGAAGCAAAAAAGCAAAAAATAAAAAAATAACGCCTGATCTCAGGTTACCCTCCCCCTGCCCCCGGTAACTCCCAGGCATTTGACTTTTTTGAATGGTTAGCCGTCAGTCAGTTTTCTTTGAGCGCGCAATTTGCTCGCGAAAGCGCCATGTTGAAACTTCCCGAAGAGAGGAGGAGATGGGGCGAGTCATAGGAAGCGGGGAGGGGGCGGGGAGAGAGAAGATTTTCTCCCCTCCCCTTCCCCCCTTTCCTTCTTTCGCCCTCGCACCTACCGTACTAAAGGGTTTGTAAGGGTTATTATTTCTACTCTCCCCAATCTTCCACTGTCGTAAAATCAAAGATGGCGGCTACAACAATATTTTTTAATACGATTTCGCCCACCCAAAATACGCCTGCACTGCAGGCTAAATGCACCCCAACCGCCACTTGTTCCAGATAAAGAAAGCGTCGGATATGAACGATGATCAGCGAAAGAAAGACCAGGTGAAGACCTAGCCTGTGAACAGCCCTTTTTCCCCCATTAACAGATAGCCTGTTCACAGGCTAGTGAACTGACCAGACTATCCGATCGCTTACTCCTGTTACCGAGTGTTACCGAGTATCCGCGTATGACCCGAGCGGACACCCGAGCGGCTCCGAATGTGTCTCGGTTCCAGACCTCACATCAGCTGACCGCAAAATTCAAACAACACAATCCACACAGACTCATGCTCGTTCATCGAAACAGTAATCTTTTCCCCCTTTTTTTCGCTAATCGGATACGATAGCCCCCCTGTGAAATAGTGGCAGATGTTTCGTGATGTACAAGAAGTTGCTGTCTTAGGAGCAGGACTGATGGGAACATGTATTGCAGGTATATTTACCAGTGGGTAAACTACAGCTGAAACTAACATTTTGCCGTCACAGTGATTGAACGTTCGACAACGACAACAACAATCTGTGTTTGTACTTTACTTGCCTTTTCTTGATATATATATTTTTTGAATGAGAGTACTAGCAGCCTGGAATAAAACTTCTAGAGTAAAAAATGCATAAACATCTTTTCCAACAAATAGACGTACTCTACTGCCCCAGCGGGAGGTAGTGGAGCGGGGTAGGGGCCGGGGGGTGCTGGGGTCAGGGGTTTTGGACTTCCTATACACAATACACTGATTCCATATTCAGTTGGATGTATGTACATGTGCAAGTTTGGTTAAATAGTGTGCAAATTTAACTAGTTGTGTGCATGCTTTGGCTCCCCTGTTCATCTACACTGTTAGTTATGCAGTGAGGACGTTGACATCTTATACTTGTACGCCAAAAATGACGGTCAGAAGATGATCCTGTCTCTCACTATTTTAGTGGTCTGGGTGATATAAGTCATATACATCTGAAGAATGAAAACAAAAACGTTAAAATCTGTTCCACACAAGTGTTTATCAAGCAAAAAACCAAACCTCTCGCTTCTATTCATGATGTCTGGGATGTAAATTGAATGGCAAGAGCCTGGGTGTTATCATTTTTATTTTGGTTTGCTGTTAATGAAAGCCTTTGTCAGATACTTGAGTCTCTTGAATAAGTGCTCCCCTAAAGAGCAAAAGAAGGTGAGTGTTCCAAATTAATGTAGCACGCAATGGCTGCTGGTGTTGTTTTGTCTTGTACAGGTGAGCTAGCATACCACGGTCATCGAGTTAAGGTGTATGACAGAAGTAGACAAGCACTGGACCATGCTCACAATGTACTGGGAGAACACAAAGAGAAGCTTAGGAGAGAAGAGCTGATGATCACTTGCAACTTTGTTGTGAGTAGTTTATTATGATAGCATAAGGGAGTTTTAACACCACATGTGAGTTCCAACACCAAATGTTGATCTATACACATTTTTGGATGGTCAGTAAAATCCTCAAACAAATTTTCAAGCCGTGGTGGTGCAATAATAATATTATAGTTATAGGGTAATACATACTGTAGAAGTACATTGTATGCCATGAATGTGTGGACTCAACATGGATTTTGTTTATTGAACTTGTTTTTAGGGTACAGTGACTTTTACTGAGGACCTTGAAAATGCTGTTAGGAATGCTAGCTTCATCTTTGAAGCTGTTTTTGAGGATCTTGCTGTTAAGCAAAACCTGTTTGAAAGTAGGTAATTTGATAATGTCAGCCTCTGATCCCAGGTTCACATTGATTCTATGGATGTGTAGTAGGATATTAGTAAATATAAGAGCAAGGAGTTTAAAATGATATTTAACAATTAGGGAATGAGGCTGAGTATCTTATGAAGAATTATGGAGATTGAGGAGGGTGTTATCCGTCGAGGCCGTAAGCCCAGGTGGATAACACCCTCCCAGATCTCCATTATTCTTCATATGATACGAAAGCCGAATTCAATAATTGTTTTATTATTCATTCAAAATAATTCCTAGTTTAAAAAGATAGCTCAAACAAGCTTACCTGCATCGATGTTAAGTTTATCTTCGATAGTTTACGTTTAGGTTTGTCCATCTCTGCAAATATTCTCCAAATAGCAGATGTCGCCCTCCGAGTTGTGTCTTCTTGCTGTTTTTGCTATCTTTTTAGCCATTATTTCACCTAGTTCCTGCTGTAGTTCTTACTCTTGAAATGAGTGAAGTGTCCGCCATTTTAGTTTTTACAACGAAAACAATTCAATCTCGTCCCCAGGTCTTCTCGGTTAATGGTGCATTAACCTGTAGATGACTGCATTTTTGACGTCATTTCCTCATTAAACACAAAATTCTTCCAAATTTGGTCATCATTAACTGGTTATGGTGAATTATGTGTCTGCTTTTAGCCAATCAGAATTGGGGAAATATTTTGAATGAATGATAATAATTATTATTGAATGAGGCTGAGTATCATCTGAAAAATTATGGAGATTGAGGAGGGTATTACCCATTAGAATCTGTTAGCAATCTGTTAGCAGATGTCGTCCCTCAAGTTGTCTTCTTGCTCTTCTTACTTTTTTTAGCAAATAATTTGCCTATTTATTCCTCGTGAAACGAGTGAAATGTTCCTCCATTTTTTACTCACTACCAAAACAACTCAACCTCGTCCCCAGGTCTTTCAGGTTAACAGATCAATAATCTGGCAATTTGTTGCATGATTGAGGCCATTAATTTTTTTTCACACATCGTAAAATTCTTCCAATTTGGTAAGCTATAGCTGGTTATATGATGAATTATGTGTGTGATTCTAGCCAACTCAGAAATGGAGAAACATTTTGAATGAATAATTAAACCATCATTGTTTGTAGGTCTTGGCTTCTCATAGCGATCATGCCAAAATAGCTCTAATTGTAAGAAGTTATAATACTGCAAATTAAAAACTTGTGTACCGTAGATTAAAAACTCATGTATGAGCCACTTAGAGTTCATCTAATCAAATAAGTCAATCACTCAAAAGAACTACTGGCAAACAAGGTTTGGGATTGGCATCTAACTTTGAAAGGCTGTAATTATCTGCTGACGCCAAAGGCTGAGATGGATAACACTCTGCCAGATCTGTATGTTGTTCACATCATGCAAGATCTTTATGTGTATTATCCACCTCTATATTAGCTTGCGTAGGGGGTGCTAGTTTCTTTTTGAGCGAAGGAAGAAATCTCAAGGGTGCACAAGGGGAGAAATGGAGAGGGGGTTCCCGCAGCAGAGACCCTTGTTTTCCATTTATGCCCCCAATTAATAACGTGACAGTGCTGCATTAACTGACAAGAAATACAAGCAGATCGTCTATAAACGCAAACAATATGAAACAGACATCAGACCCAAAATGAAGAAAAACCTCATGCATAAAGCAAACAATGGAATTTTAGAATAATACTTATAGGGGCAGCCAAGCAGAATGAACAAACAAACAGCCTTACCTCAGTCCCATTCAGTCCCGCTGTCAATAAAGGATGTTGCTGTATTCTTGTTGAACAATGATGGTGATTTTAATGAAATTCATTAATCTTTTGTCCAACTCTGCATAGCTGATGCTATACGATGTTATAAGTTCCTTGCAGTATTTCTTTTAGAGTGGTTTTCACTTGACTGTTGAAAGGGATTGGTTTTGGTTTTGGTTTTGGTTTTACTATGCCCTTTGGTTGGCTAGTGTATTTGCTTTGGTTTTGGTTTTACGACAGTCAAGTGAAAACCGCTCTAAAAAGTCCAGTTTTTCTTCCAAAACACACATGCTGATATTCCTATAGAAGTTACCTTGGCTGCTTGATCCTGAATAAAAAATTGTGCTTTGCAAATATGCGGAAATAACGGCAATGCTTGTAAAGATGGTTCCGGCCCACGTCAAACTCAGTTGGCAATAGTGCCAAGAGATCTTTATTGAAAAAGACGGCCCAGTGCTCTTTGAAAATGAATGAACTGTAATCAAACATCTCTTGGAGCTAAGCTAAACAGTTTCTCAGCCATGTGTCATGCCGCATGTTTTTTTTGTTTGCAAGACTTGAATTTCCATCTACTGACAAATAATACATTGAGGTGACTTAATTTTTTTTCCAAGAGGCGTTCGCTAGCCAATGCCATTCTATGCACTGTCAGAGAATGTAGAAATGGAAAACTAGGGCCTTTGTTGCAGGTGCCTCCTCCTCCCTTTGCATGTTTACCTCGCAAGGCCTGTTAAAAAAAACATGACCATTGCCAGGCTTCCCCCATCAGTATCTTCAAAATAATTTCCAATTCATCTGAAGTTTCAGGGTATGTATGTTTTCTCTATTAGAAATTGTTTCCTTACAAATGTTCAGTTAACATAATTTGAGAGGCTATTCTATGTATCACTAAGTATTTGAGTCGTCCAACCATTTATATTGGACAGCTTATGTCATTTGTCTAATGATTATTTATATTGGACAACTGGTGTAGTTCTTTCAAATTAATTTTGGTCAGTGCATGTCAGAATGTTTTGAAAAATAAATCACGTATTTAATCCCAATCAGAAACTGACAGCTGCTTTGAGTGAATTTTTACTGTTGTTACATGTACTTAATAAAAGGTGCATCAAGAATATGCCGCCAGGAGGCCATTATTTCCAGCAACACCATTCAACTTGACGTCAGTGAAATTGCATCAAAAGCCTGTAGCCCTGAGGTACTCAGCATGCTGATACACTGATAAATCCTGGTATTGCATTTAATTAAGGTTGATGAAATAATTGTCTCAAGCTGTATCTATGATTACTATGTTTAATTACAAAGTACGCAGGTGCCCCAGGCTTGTGAAATTTGCTCAAATTCTCCATTCATACTTGTAATAACATACAACTGTAGGGAGAATTTTAACATTTCACAAGACTTTGTGTGAGCGTTAACAATAACTAAAAAGTAACTGTAGAGTAACTTTCAATGTTTCCTAGTTGGTATTTCCAACAAATTGTAGTGTCGTAACTTTACCCCGTACTGTAATTTTATAGTGTTATCACTGAGCCTGGGTTACCTGTGCAATGTGCAGTGTTTATCACTTTGTTGCTGACACTACTCTCATTTTTTCAAGCGCTGTTTGGGCATCAGATTTCTATATCCTGTATATTGTATTGCTGAAGTGGAGATAACTCTTGCCAAGCAAACTAATCAAGATTCCATTGAAAAAGGTATGTTAATTGTTCTGTCAGTGTGGTTTGAGGAATTCATAATAAATAATGATAGTAGGATACGGTGGTGTCTAGCATTCTGTTTCCAAAAACTTTCATTTAAAAATGAAGCTATAAGACTTTTGTTGTGAAAGTGAGTTTTATTTGCCTGAGAATTTAAAAAATCATTTCGTATCAATGGCTTTGTACTCAGCCTCGCTTTGAAACAGAGGCTTGAGGTAACTGGGAAATGGCCTATAAGCTATTCTGTCTTCATGTAAGCATGAGAGTGATTAAACAAAAAAGTGACCTGATTTGTCTAATCAAGTATCATGAGTATGACAGACAGAACTGCACTACCCTGTGGGAAAGGAACTGTCCCTCTGATGGTGTATATAGAGGGGGTTCGTTTTTCAGGATTCAGGTATAAAACAGGTATATGAGAATGGTTCATGAGTTGATTATTTTATAAAAGGGTGGGAACATCTGTTCTGGACCAAGAAAAAGAATGAGGACGAGACCCTGCAATTAGGAAAGTAAACATTTTCCAAGTCTCTTGCACAGAAACAGGAGATAACAAAAAAGTGACAGATCTCTTGTCCGAGCAAATTGGGGTGAAAAATTTAGAGTACTATTTGCATAATATAACACTCACAATCTATGCTGTTCATTTGCAAATCTAAAAGAAGTATTAGATAGCAAGGTTTCATTACAAGAATAAGGACTCATATAAAATAATCTCCCCCTTTTTTGTTGAGAACATGATGACTGTACTTTTGCCTACTTTATTGCCTACATCTTTTTGTCACTTTTGTTTTGTTTGTAGTTCGACAGTTTCTGGAAGGGATGGGTAAAACTCTCTTCTTTCGCTCTGGGAACACACCTCTTGTTTTAAGTCATGCGCAAGTTGAAGAACGCAAAAGAGGTTGGTACATGTAACGAAAATTGCATTAGCTAATGGCCGATTTGAACTTTTCAAGATTGGCTGCTCATATTCCCCATCCCCACTTCTTGGTCAAATTGTGATCAAATGGAATAGAATTGTGAAAGATACATTCATTTATTCGTGACTTGTAAGCAGCTGACAGATCTGGAGAGTTCGTATCTCCAGTTCCTACTAGGTTTTTTACTCAGACTTTGCTTGTCAGTTTATCCGATAATAATATGGTAATTGTTTTGGCTGTGGATTACTTCTCACTCTATTCATAGTTCAGAGACAGCGGCTTAGAACACTGTTACAAGAAGGCCAGGTTCCTGTCTCACAGCTGCCAAACCTTGATGCTGGACACGGCGGTTTGTATTCTTTACACGCCCAACAAGAGCATACTTCAGAACAGCAGCCTGCATCCCAAGAGGTGGGGCCTAGCAGCGCTGAAGGTATGGTTAATGACTGACATTTCTTTGCAGATTTTGGTGGTTATTATTGAAATATGTTAACTGAATTTTCCATTGTTTTGATTTTCCACTTTTTTTTTTTTTCAAGATTAAGAAATGTAGTACACAGTTTTGAATTCACTTGCCAGTGCTGACCATTGATACGGAGTTACGTGAGCGCACTGAACACTTTACCTCAAACTTTGTGTACACCTAATAGCCCACATTTGATATATTAATTAAAATTCTAACATGATTTCGTGGCTTTCTGGTCAGTTTTGGTTTAGTGTTCTTTGTGCCCAAATCTCTTGTGGGAATTGCGGACAATGGTCGACAATGGAGTCATAGAAAATTGGCAATTTTGACCCTATTGAATGAAGAACACTTTACTTTTCATCTTCAGTACAAACATTCTGGTACGTTTGCTAACCATACTGATATGAACAACTGTCTTACTAAAAAAATCCGACAATGTGCATTCTAGTAACTGTATTGAAAATGCGACCCCATTATAGTAAACCCATTCTTGAAAATGCGACCCCATCCAGCGGCACATCCCCATTAGCCTCTTATAAGAGAGTAACCCTCCCCCCCCCCCGGGTTATTAGTAAGCCTAATTTAATTGATTTTTGGTTATTTCCTTTTTTCCTTTTCCCTTTTAGCATTTTTCTAAGACAACGTTATTGCAATTTATTAAGTGTACACAAGTCTCTTACTGTTCAGTATTAAAGGGTTTATAAAGCCTCAGTTGTGTGACGAATTGTGTCGTTGATCTACCAATATTTCCCACACTGGCAATAAGTTAATGCCATATTTAAGTACGGTGATAATCTTAATCGTTTGCAAAAAATTAAAAAAAGCTGAAATGACAGCAACAAGGAAACAACAACAACAACAATAATAGTAATAATAATAATAATAATAATAATAAAATTAAGAACAACACAACTTAATAATAATGTTAATTTAATACTGACTCGTCCCCAGTCGTCTATTTAGTAAGTGGTCACGGAACGGTTGCTGGAGACTAATATATAGTTTAAGCCCGGGCTAAAAGCGAATTTCTCCGTTATATACTAATAATTTAGTTAAACAAAATATAAAATCGTGTAATGCGCAGCGACGGCAACAAAAACGGAAAAAAAATAGATCCAATAAGCCAAAAAAACCCTTTTTATACATGCAACACACTTTTTGTACATTTCTTTCGGAGTTTGCCGTTGAGTTTGCACCACTACAACGTGGAACTTCCAGAAACTTCCTAGTTACACGTTTTATGGAGGAAATGTTGTATGTGTTCCTGTTCTCTCTCTCTTTTTTTTTTCAATGGCACTCATTTTCAACTTGGTGGCCGCAAGCATTTCTCATTTTCTCACCGCCGCTATGAAATTTTCATGTTTTTCTTCAAGCGAAATTGGTCTTCTTTGTTTTTTTATATCTCGCTCTAGCTCTTTCTCTGTTATCCACGTCAATGTAGACATTAAAATTCAGTCGAAAGAAAGACTCGGCTTTGTTGTTGTTTTCTTTTCTCTCTGAAAGTTTGGGTGGCCATGCGATTTACCGCCGAAACGCGCGGGTGCTTGTAACGCGAAATTTCACCACGGCTTACTTGAATGGGTGGACGTATGTATGTGCGCATGGACGATTTTTTCAGAACCAAAATTTTTTGGATGCATAGATAACCAAATTTTCTTACCCATGGTGCTCCCTTGTGCGCGCATCGCGCGCGCGATGTCTCCGCTATTACAAGCTATTACGACATGACGGCGAAAAGGACGATGGGAAGAAGAGAGGGATAATTCCTTTTCCCCTCTTCTCATCTAACCCTGTGCGCATTCTCCTCGCGCTTTCCTCGTACATATTATTAAATAGGAGACAAAAAAAGACGACTGGAGACGAGTAAGGTTTTTGTATGTGAGGACTCTTTTCTGATTGTGTCATTGTGTTGTTTCCGAAATGTTTGTAGCTGCTCCTCCGACTGAGTGTGTTGTTTGTATGGACGGTGCGAGAGACAGTCTGCTGGTTCCATGCCACCACTTATGTGTTTGCATGACCTGTGCAAACACTCTGAGGACAGATCATGGACTCTGTCCCGTCTGCCGACAAAATATCACTGACGTCATACACGTGTATCATCCTTAAAGGGCACTCAAACTGGCACACACTCAACAGATGCAGCTCATCTGGACCTCTGCACGCCGCGTTGCCAACGAAGTGAACTCAGTGCCGCTGATAGACATTTCCAGCGTTGGTAACAAAGTCATGAAAGACAGATGCTGCCATCATAATATGTACCTTCATGGCAAGGTGAGGCAACTTTAACCTTCGAAGTTTCATCACCGTGCTCTGAAGACTGAGTACTTGAGCATCGACTATCAACATAATCCATACGTCTAAGCTTCCTTGTCGCCAGCAAGAATGTTCCGTTTTGCGCAGGTAACTGTCCAAGATGCTTTTTTTCCTTTTCGACATAATTTTGACCCAGGAAATTCTCTTCGAATTCCTGCTGCCAGGCTCTGCAAAGATGTGACTCCGCTTTTGGGATTGACGAGTATGTTTTATCCATTTGATATGATCATTTTTTTCCCTATGTATTTTAAAATTGTAGAGCTATTGGTTGTTTACCGCTTCCAAAAGTTTCCGGAAAATGCGCTTGGAAAGTAAAAGGAACACGAATTTTTGGGTCTTTCCAGTGGGAAATTTCCGGGAGCAACGGATTGGAACATGTAAATGAAGGTAGTCCTGTTTTCCGGACAGATTGTTCCAAACAGAAATTCAAGGTCTATTTCTTCAAAACCATCTTTGATAACAGTTTCAGGCCTTCGCGCGGCCGCTTTTCTGTAAGTGCAACTGATTTGTACTAATAGAAAACGCAGTTCCCGGGGAGACATTTACTAGTCCTGAATTTTGCTTACTTTGTGCCCAAACCGTGAATCAACCAGTTTGCCGATTAAGTGCGCTAGATAAACAACCATTTTGCAGATATGCTTCAATAAATGTATTTCTTTAAAACCTATTTCTGTTTAGTTTGCTTTATCTCTTCTGTTGTAGTTGCTAAACTTTATCGCTTTTGTGTTAAGTCTAGTTGTGTTAATTTCGATCATTGTCGGATACAGCTACTACTGATAAGATACACTGTAATCCATTCTTTGTCCTGCGTTAGGATGTGTCAGAGACTATATAAGCAAGATAAGTCATTCTCTTTTGGTGGTAATAATATCAGGGTCACCCAACGAGAATATAGTTGAAAACCACTTAAACATAGCATTGTTAAACGTATTTTAGTATTTAAACGTTAGATATAGGCATATTTTTATCTCCTAGAAATTTGTCATCTGTTCGGATTTCCTAGCTGAAAGTCTAGTGATCCGAAAATTATAGGGATCAAACCTTACCTTTTCGAAAATTTCAGCCAGAAAAAAGGCTCCCGAAAATTCTAGGTGACCTTTTAAGGGTAAAAATCTGTTAAGAATAGACAATTACAGTAGTTTTTAGATGTTCGAAAATCCTAGGAGAGGCAGGCAAGCAAGAAATTTTACAACAAATGTTCCGAAAATTCTAGATCTCAAATCGTCTTCCGAACAGATATTTTCTCAAATTGTCGTTGGGTGCCCCTGTAATATTGAGGTGCAAAAGGGTAAAACGACCGAGTATTTAAGGCAGGAGCGTAGCGTTCATATAGTACGCACGTACGCCCGTGCGTACATGTAGAACTGAAATATTATGGAAAAATTATATACCTGTTATCTCCTGAAAAAGCCTTTTTTCATCATTAAATCTGAATGACTGATACATTTTTCGCACTATATTGGTGTCGTTGTGTTAATATTTCTTTTACCTTTCATAATTCCATAATTCTGATGGCGTCACTGGCCTCTCTTTTCCGTAAACATTTTACCCTGTACAAGTGTCCTGCAGGAAACGCTGGAAATGGCATTTCCTAGACCCTCAATTCAAAGATTTTCTGGGGAAGCTTGCTCCCAGTCCTTCCTACGGTTAGGCCGCTGTCACAGCGTTTTGGGCATCCCCGCGTTTGGGCATCCCCATTCCCAAATCCCTAGCGTTTTGGGCATCCCCGGTGGGGGATGCCAAAAACGCTGATCGCTTCGACTTTGCCTAAATTATTTCAGACTGGGGAAAAGTTGGGATTGTCAGTCACGAATTTACGGCTGAATAGTGTAGATGCATGTTAGAATTATATCGTCTGACACTTTTCGCCGGGTTTATTGTGCAGAAAAAAAACCCATAGGCAGTAAACGTTGGCTTAATTAAAACGGGACGAAACTGAAATTTACAACCGCATAACATCCCTTCGCTGTACAACGCTTCATTGTTTGCAACGCTTCAATTTTCTCTAATAGAACTGTTTACCAGCGAGAAATGCCGCAATCGCCGGCAGCTGCGATCGTCTGTTTCCAAACAGCCAAAAACAAGAATACTAAACAAAACAATCAAAAGATAAACATGAATACAACTGCGTTTTGCGGTATTGAATTCATAGTATGCATGACATTTGAGGCCTGTACAACTTAACCCCGCAGCGCTACTTGACACACAAAAGGCTGTCACACAATTTCTACAGAAGCCTCTTGCACCTACGGGACAGAAGAAATCTGTTGCCGTTTTGAGATGTAGTAGGGGCTTCTATTAAATCAATTCCGACCGAGTACCACACCTTGGGAACAACCTTCACAGGGTGCAAAAGTATTATCGCGGCCGGCGTGTCCAGAAAAAGGAGCAGAGTAGCACTCTTCGAAGACCCTCGCTTTCTCTTCCTCGGTGAGCAATTCGTCGAAGCGCTGTGCCATCCTTCTCCGTGGCCACCTAGAACAAAGACTCTAATTTTGAGTCATACTCGAACTTTTTGGCAAATTTCGCTTAGTCGTTTTTTTGCTTTGTAAAGCCTTCCGGATAAGCCTTCTTTTCAAGATACTGGAAAAGATCTCTATATTTAGCGGAAGCCATCTCTAAAACGTTTTCGATTTTCCCGCGAAATCCAGCATTTTTTTGGAGGGGATGACCAAAACACTAGTGATTTGGGCATCCCGGGATGGTACCGGGGGATGCCCAAAACGCTACAGTAATATGAGAAGGGGATGCCCAAAACGCTAGGGATTTGGGAATGGGGATGCCCAAAACGCTGTGACACCGCCTTCGACGCTTCAACTTTTTTCCCCGCGTGCGTACACTTTCAAAATCTCACGCTACGCCCCTGAAAAAGGCCTCAAGTTACCAGTGTGGACAAATAGTTAACTTGACTCTTGTACGGTTCATAGACAATCGCCCTTCTCTTCCTCGACAAGAATTTGTGTGAGCGAGCGGAGAGTCGGGCTACCAAAAAATGAAATGAAGTTGTACAAAAATCCATGGCTATTAGGTCCAAGAACTTGTGTAGAGTGTTTTCACTCACGTGGCCAGCATCTATGCATATTTATTGGAACAAAAGAAATCGTTTGCGTAGGAAAAGATTTCAACTCCAACGGGATTGGTTTGAGACACCAACATGGCCGCCGTTTCATTTTTTTAGGATACCAATATGGCCGCCGTGACGTCATGTGAAAACACGCTATTGTCTCAGTAAATTAAAATCAACTGGCAAGTTTTCTAAAAAATTGCATTTGTTTGTAAAATGTATGACATATAGCGCTTAGCGCCTAATTTCTAATTAGTCTAAAGAAATTTGCATATGTAACCTTCACGTATGGTTATACCTTTTAAACTGTAGCTATTTAGTACAGTGCCCAAAACCCCTTGCAGACGTATCCGGGTATTTTTGAAAACGAAGATTTTTTGCTCCGTTTTGGCCTTCCCTCTACATGTAAACAGTTTTTTCGGCCGCCAAAAACGCAGGTTTTCGAAAACAGTCCTCAGAGTGGAGTTTTTTTAACAGCCGGCTTATCGTTTTCGTATGAAACGGAGGTTTTTAAATAATTTTCATGATACAGCGCACGCCCTGTAGGGAATGCTATCGTTGCTATTCCATTGTTTTAGCGTTTTGATGTGGACCGGCGAAACGATTCGAATGCGCCACGTGCTGACGCGTATCTTTTTAGAAAACGGAGAGAAAAAATCAGTTCTCCGTTTTCAAAAATATCCGGAAACTTATGGACGGGGCCGGCCGCCTAAAGCCTTGCGAAGCGTTTTTTTTTTTACCCGCTGCCTAAAATAAACGATGTTCAAAATATAAAATGTGATCTACTATGTAATTTAAAAGGTAAGAAAAGAGGTCGATTAAAGAGGATGTTGCTTTGAATTTTTCCTGCATTCGTAGCTTTATCCTTTTGTAAAATTGGAAAACATTTATTATAGCGTTTCCAACGACGATATCTCAAATAGTGACACCGTACACGCATATGATTTGATAATTCTTATTTACATTTTTTTCTCTTATTATATTGTATTATAAAAATAATTTCATATTCCGCCATTGCAGCCGCCCTTGAAATTCAACAAGTGCGTTTGAGAAACTTTACTAATGAACATGGAGGAGCATATGGAAGTAATTTACGCTAAGCTGTGCTTTGTCTATGCTTTTTCAAAACCAGCATTCATAATTGAAAAATCAGTGTAAGAAGTTGTATAAGTCATTTTCAGTGGCGAATCCAGACCTTCCCCCTCCCCTGGATCCGCCACTGATATTGATAGTAAGGCTATGTTCACACCGCTATACCCGCGGCAAGGAAAGCTATCCAATATGTATAGTACGAACAGCAACGGCACTGAACTGGAACAAGTTGTTCACACACATCGAACATCGTACCAGAGCAGGTGGCTGAGAAGGTTTGGCTCTCTACATCCTAATCCTGACTCCTGAATATTTACTTCCGTCTCAGTGGACTCAAGTTCTCTTTCCTACTTATTCACTTCCGCTACGGTCCGAATACCTGGTCACACCACATCAAATTGTGGCAGTGAAGCTATCCGATATGTGACGCTCCAATTTTCGAGATCGGCGCGCGGCGGCAGCTTGGCTTTGTTACAGTAATCGCACCGAAATCACCGTCCTTACGTGTGAACAGAGGCCCTATCAGGCATGCGCCGGAGGAATAGCTAGCTATCAGGTATAGTGTAAATATAGCCTAAGTAAAGTGTCGTTTTGTCTACAGTGGTAAATACTTCCTCATTGTTTCAACTACAAAAAATAGCGTGGCATTTGCAGGAACAGAACGCATCAGACAAGGTGTGAACCCTCTGTAGAATCTTTTCCAGCCACCTTCGTTATGGTAAAGTTGCTTTATACAGTCTCGTATACTCTTGTATCGTCTCTTTTCCACAACGGAGTCGTCAGCTTGCATAGATGACTTGACAACATCCGTGGGATATGTTAGGAACCAATATAGGAATCCCCCTGTTCCCCCTGCTGCTAGCAATGCCATGGGAGACACATCAAACACTGTTCCTCCCTCGGGTATCGCCATAGTACGGCTTAGTTCATAGAAGCCTGTAGGAAGAAACAATATAACTTACAAACTGGCTCTTTAAGTGCTTAACATAATGATGAGGCGATGACGAGAACGGAAAAAAAGCAAAAGGGCTTAGGCTACCATCACACGGCATGGCAACGGACGAGTATTCGAGCCCACGTTAATGTGTGATGTTGGGAGTATTAAAGTGATGGAAAAACAAAGGAATATTCCAAATCACATACAACAGTAGGTAAATTTATCACTCGAACCATTGTGAAGAGTGTTTGACTAAAACATCAACACGGGATTTTCCAAAGGTATACACAAAGGGATTTTAGGGATAGGTCCTTTACAAGAAGGGGTCTCTTGCTTAGGAATCAGTGAACAGCGTTTAAAACTCAAAATTAAAAAGAGGCTGTCTGGACCTGTTTGATTGTACCATGCAACTCACCAAAGAAAGCAGAATTTGCTGGGATATTCCTAAGCCATGTAGCAGGCAGGCCTTGATAAGCTCCACGAATTCCATGAGTCTTAACTATAACATATGCAGCATGAAAGACATTCCTGTACATGACCGGCTCCCCCGACTTTGCTCGGATAATCTGAATCTGCATTTTGGACTTAAACTGTGGAAAAACAAAGCGCACAGCGTTTTCAAAAAGTGAGCTTTCGAAAGACATTGCTCGCTTGAATGATGATAGTTTGCTCATGAAACTGGTTTACGGCTGGTTCCGTAAGTGGGAAAGGTGATAGCCTGTGAGCAAGCTCTTTGGGGGACTCTACGATCGGTGGGGGTGGTGGAAAGAAAAACGAGGACGGAATTCTGCTTGGTAAGCTGCTACCAAGTGGCCTCTTTTGTCTGCTCGAAGGGGAGGGGGGGGGGGGGGGCGGGGCGGGGGGAGTTGGGAAGAAAAAACGGAGCTGGGAATCCTGCATGGTAAATTGCTACCCAAGTGGTCTCTCTTGGCTACTAAGGATTAGCCACTTTTTCTCATTGGATAACATTTTTTTGGCCATACAGTAAATCCGTTACTGACCAAGCTTGCTCAGACAGGATGACTGGATATTGGCTAAAATACTGTATTTCAATGGTGGTCTTATCAAACAAAAGGTGTTAAAACCTAAATTGGAATTTCAGAAGGGCAGTAGTTAAATGTAGGTTTCTATGTTAGAGAGTGGGATTTGTTGTATTATTATTTAAAGCAAACTCTGTTTGGCCAAAATCAAGTCCAGATAGCTCTTAAAGGGCTGACAACATATGCTGGAAGGATTGGGCGAAGGGAAATAAAGTGCTTTGATACCAACTGTCCAGTGATTGCACAGCCTGGAGATACCAGAAACGTGGGACTGACATATCAATTTATGAAAAAAAGGTTTCCTGTTCCCAGGGTTGTAGATGCTTGGTGTTAGGCACTTTGAGTTCACCAAGTCAACTACAACCTGTACAGTGAAGTACAGAGCGGTCAACCAGATTCATCTCAGTCATTTATTCACTAGCCTAGGCGGCCCAGACTCTATATGGGAGTTTGTTGGAATTGAGAATGTATGGAAAGAAACAAAATATGATCACAATTTTTGAAAAACATTTGCAATGAAAAATGACTCAACTTGTGTTTGTATCATGTGTTTTACTACCTGTTTGCTTCTAGGTGAGCCATTTGGAAGCCATTAACTCAATAAAATGGCTTCCAAATGGCTCCAGATGTAAACAGACAGTAAAACACGTAACAAAAACACAAGTTGAGTCACTTTCATTGCATATTTTAAAAAAAAAAATGGACTTTAGAATGCATTTGTTTCTTTTCATATAAAATTAAAATTCCACTGAACTCCCATATAGCGTACGGGCTGCCTGTACAGTGTGGCTTATTAAAATCAGGCTTGTCTGAATGGAATAGCCTGTTTACAGAACCCCTAGTTTCTCTTCACAGTCCATTGAGTGAGCGTGATAAAAAATAAAAAACCCAGGGGGATTTATTGACCGCCAGTGCAAGGGGGTAGGGTGGGGGAAGAAAGAAAAGGAAAATAAAACAGCGTCTGTGTACAGGCTAGAAGAGAAGAATAACAAGATTTAGACATCATGGGTTTGTATTCTTGGCACAACCTTGAAAATCAGAGGTACACCATGGTGAGGCATTTCCCTCATTTATCCCCGGCTACAGAGGAAACAAAATGAAAATGGAACCAAAGGAATCTCGGCTAGCTGTTCAATTCCCCACAACTTGAAATCTTACTGGCTCCGTTGAAATATGTCAAAAAACCTCATGGCACCCAGGGTTAAGTCAATTATATATCCAACTTGACAGTTCAAAGAAAAGGTAAAGCCTGGTTTTCACTAGTGACGGAGTCGTAGTCGTAATCAGAAGTGTAGAGCTTATGATCTAGTGAAAACAGCATCCCGATTCTGCTTACAGCTCTATTGCTGTAATACATTCCACTTTTAATCTAGTGAAAACCAGATTGTCTGAGTCAAAGGCAGAAGTGAAAGAACTAAACCAATCACAAAGCATGGGAACGTACTTGCATTGTGATTGGTTTATCCTTCCACTTCTGCTTCTGACTCCGACAATCTGGTTTTTGCTAGATCATAAGCAGAACATAAGTGTCGCAGTCGTAAGCGGAGTCGGAAGAAATGGAAATGTTCTGATTCTTCTGACTCCAATTCCCGTGCACTTACAACTCTGCTTATGACTACGATTTTTTATTTTCACTAGGTCATAAGCGCTCTTACGACTCTGACTATGTCTCCGTCACTAGTGAAAACCAGCCTTAATGAAATAAAACCTGATTATGACAAGACAGAATTTTAAAATTCATGGGTTTTGGTGAAAGTTATAATTAAAAGCAGTGAAGAAAAAGCAATTAAATAATTATCTTACCAAATCAATTGGACCTTCAACCAATGCAGCAACAGCACCTGTAAACATACCACAAAGGAAGTACTCTGGAGAAGAAAGTCGCTGGCCTTGGCGATCCTTCCCAGCAAAAAATGTAGTAATCTGTATGACAAATGAAGCAGTTTTAGTTCTGTCCATAATATGAGTGCATTTTTGGTTGGGACGAGGCATTACCGGCATTCTGTGTAAAAGTATTATAAAGATAAATTAAATCACATTAATCTAATAATACAGAACCATGATTTGATTCAATAACTGGGCTATCTTGTGCAGAGTTTGGCAGTAAAAGTGGTCATAATCTGTCAAAACAAAAACAACAACAAAACCCACACAAATATTTCTATTGAGCCAGTTGATCATTGCATGCTGACTGCTAAATTATGCATGGTAAATTGGTTTGAATCATGATACATACCGTGTTCAAAAATTGTGCGAGGAAAAATTTTTTATCAAAATAAAAAGTGTTAATTTTTAAACAATCAGGACGAATTCCACAGCACTACCAAGGTGCAACTAGATATGAAAAAAGATTTGCTGGTAACTGATGTTAAGGGTGGGGTGGGAGGAGAGATACTCAGTCCAAATTAAGAAGAGGGCTGCTGTCCAGGTGAATAACCCTCTAACCAGCAAGTTCTATATACTGGTAACTCCTAAAAACAATCTACCTTATTATTTCTCCTTTATTTTCGCGGGACTTAAATAAATTTCGCGAAAATTTTCTCGGCAGATTTCGCGATCGCGCAGAAAAATTGTGTTTGCAGGGAATTTAATTTCGCGAAATTGACGATTTAGTGACTTTCTTTTTTACAAAAAATTGTACGTTAATCAACAATTGAAACAAAACCAATATGCTGTCCCTTAGCGGCAGCTGTATTCCTCTAAAAGTGTCTTACAGTAATAAAAAAAGTCTTCTTGTTCTTCCGAGTCATTACCGAGTATCAAGAGTATCATTACATGTCCTTTCTAGGAGATCTCAAAAGAACCTTCACTCTCTTCAAATAGATCCTCAGGGGGAAGACTAAACGATTCATCTAATAGTTGGGCGATGCCAGCCTTTTCCCACAGTTTAGCGATGTGGCGCCTACTAATATCACTGCTGAGATGGTTGTACAGGTCCACCAACCATGAAGCGTGGAGAGGTTTCAGGGCTGTAAGTCTCAAATCGACGTCGACCTCACCATTAGCATCACCGTTTCCTGGGTTTATCTGTTTCTGTACCTCTTCGGAATTCCATGTGGTAATTTTGTCTTTCATAAAGCGCTTCGCCTCACCGTTAACAGTCAGAAACACAAATGCATGATTTTCTATGTCCATTAAATTTCGCGAGATCAAAGTTCGCGGTCATTATTTTTCGCGGGTCTTTAAGTTCGCGAATTTTTTAAAATCGCGAAAATCGTGAATTTAAGAACCCGCGAAAATTAAGGAGAATAAGGTAGTACATTTGCGTCAGTGAGTTGCAGGCCTAATAGGTTTTGCATTGACTTCAAGCTATAGTCATTGTGCTCTAGATATAACTTAAAACAAGCAGTAACAACTCACTAACCTGATAATAGGATGTAAAAAGAGTTGCTCTAAAAAACATCTGACCGACAATAGGTGAACCTGCAGTGATTAAAAAGACTGTTCATAAGAAACAGGCCAGTATTCTCAATGGTTTCCACTGTTTTTTTTTCTGAATAAATTGCTCTTAAACAACCAAAAATTACTATTTTAGGCTAAATAGTGATCACTAAAATTCCCAAACAAACCCTTATAAACTTGTATGCATCAAGGGTTCTAATTAACATGCTCATGGGACCTGAATTGAGTCCCTGATCTGAAATGTCAAAACCAGGACCAGGGGTATGGCCTGAATGTTTGAATACAGTCAAACCTCCTATAAGCAACCACCAAAAATGCGAAGATTTAGTGGCTGCTAATACGGGAGGTGGTGTCTTAGTAGAATCAAACCACAGGGGTCTCTTCTAAAGAAGAGGTGTGAACACATCAGATTCTTCATTTTGGAGAATTCATGGCTTTCCTGACAGTCATAATGTTCAACGATGGGATGTTTTATACATTTATTTTTTCTTTTACCATAACAGTTACATGGTGATATTGATGAGCAATGCAATGTTTCTGTGAAAAATATAATAGCATGCTTTGCATTATTGTCGACTGAGCTTAGCCTAGGGAACTTTTCGCCTTGAAGGACCTTTCAATTTATGCTTATCCAGAGTCGGCATTGCTTCTAAAATGGGTTCTGGACCTCAGCATTTCTTTTTGTAGCTTACAATCATCAAATGATCATGTTTTATTTTCTCCTGCCCCACCTCATAAGTATGTTAGTCAGCCTGGTTAGTAGGGCTGGTCCACATTACTTGGCTGGCTCAGGTCATGCCTTATCTCCTAAAATACTATTGATTGATCCTTTCATAATAACAATGGAGCCAGATGATGACTATTGGGCAATTCCAGAAAATATCCATACCCAACCACGGACGGCTTCCATGTTTTATCCCCCCCTTGCCTTCGGAAATTCCAAAATGTGTTACCCCCCCATGCCCTCAGAATTCCATAATCGTGAACCCCCCCTCCCCTTCAGAATTTCCGTTTTTTTGGAAGTACATTTTCGACTTAGCAACGCCTATATGAACAAACGAACATGAATTTATACCTCCTCAAGGCTGTGATCTAGCGGCGCCAGGCGACAAGCCTTACTCTAACCTACCGCTAGTAGCCAGGCTGTGCAAACTCCTTTTTAGGTCCGAATTTGGCTATAAAAATAAACACCACTAACGGCAATTTTACTCCTCTTTGTTTTCTTGTGCTGTTCTGACGTTTACAAAGCAAAATAGCTCAAATTCAGATTGTTAAAATCTTTCGGCGGTCAACTATACCGTCGAGTCGTGTTGCGTCCTTTTATACGTCATGTAGTGTGCACGAAAAGTGTTCTAATCTGACAGGCGTTCCTTGGAAGCCAGGGACTGGTGCGAGTTTTTTTACTGCTCGTTCATCGGATGGGAGTAACAAGAAACTTGCAAGCAGTAAGATACATATTCAGCTTTTTTTTCATGTGACAAGAAATTCATCAAGGTTAATGTGAAACCCACGTTTTACTGTTCACTTCTATAAGTTATGAGCGTAAACACGTGTCTGATCTATCGATGCTTGTCTTCTGCTTCCGCGGTCATACGTTCGTGGTTTATTTACGAACTACAAAAGTCCACAACAATAGCGTTTTCAAGGAACTCACTCTACACTTTCTACTCCAGAAATCCCACCTGTGGAATTCCCCCATGCCTTCGGATTTCCAATCGTAAATACCCCCCATGCCCTAAGAATTCCATAATCTTGAACCCCCCCTCCCCTTCGGAAATCCTAAAAGCCGTCCGTGGTATGGTATGGATATTTTCTGGAATCGCCCATTTCAAGCTACCCACATAAAACCATTACAGATCCACACGATGATGTGGCCCAATTTCAAGAAGTATTCTGTTTCCAAAAGGACCCTTTTAACTGGTAATCGGACCTCCCTTTTTACCCAGCCTTCAAACACAGACGTATTTCCGGTCGTCGCTCATAGACATCCACAATAACCCGTTTTGCAGACGTCACGCAATATTTGCAATTAGTAATTTTTTGCATATAAACCTAAAAACACCGCTTTAGCTCGATTTATCATGTAGAATTTAATAAAACTACGAACTTTCGTGAGGATTTGTTGCAAACTAATAGAGATATGGGGCCTGCAACTTGGGGAAAAGGCAGAGAAAAGAAAATGAAATGGGGAAAAGGAAATGTATCGCTTACAGGCAATTACTGACTGCCCGTCACGAGGCCACGTCATACATTTCCTTGTAAGAATTCGCTTGTTAAGGAGCTCATTTATCCTTTAGTTTGCGACAAATCCGTGTGAAACTTAGTTTTACCAAGTTCGATCTGTGGCCATGGTGGTGCTTTTTTGATAAATAAAAAATACGTACGAAATTTTCAATTTTGCGTGTCATCTGTGAAACGGGTTATGTTCAGCCAGATCATTTTTATGAATCATTAGGAATTGCGTTCACCACTTACCGACACCTTTATACAATCCTCCAATTCCTTCCCATTTCATTGTTTTCACGAAACAATCCAAGAGTCCCTTGTAGACCGGCCGGTCAACAGGTTGTGTTTGAAGACGAACTTTTAGAGTGTCAAACGGATGACCGACCAAACAAACAGCAATACCACTAAATGTTCCGGAAACTATATTTTTGATTGTCCTTCTGATAAACGAATTTTCGCTGGTAAACGTCGAGACCTCGATATTTTCTTCCAACTCTTTGTTTGAGTCCGCCATGATGAACTACGTAGGTCTGAGCAAGTTACGGGTTTGCCTGTAAAATCCCGCATACAATGATTCCCGAGAAAGTTTATATTGTATCCAGATACTTGCACATTTTGCTGTGTTGATTCACAAAAAATTATTTAACCCCAAATCAGAGGACGCTTGTCAGTCAAATCTTCATAAACAAATCGAAGAAAGCCCTTCATTCCGCTTTACAAGCAAAAAACTTACCACGATCCGGGTTACGACCCGACCCGTTGACCCGCGTCAAATGGAGAAGAAAGGGAGGATGAAAAGCCAATCAGAACTTAGCAAGTAACAAAGCGCACCAATCACGGCGCTGCTCACATGGAGACGTAAACCAACGGCGGGAAAAGTCAGTTGTTATTTCCAATATGGTGGACAACACGATTGCAGCACTTTTTTCTTCCTTTGAACAGAAGTTCAACTGTTTAATTTGCTGGGCACCAAGTCTCAGGATGATTTACGGATCTTGTCAGCATCGTTTGTGCGAAAATTGCTTATATGACAAAGAGGGAAAGAGAAGATTAGGGCTTGAAAGATGCCCGACATGTCAAAGAGAAAATGTCTTCCCTTCTACGCGACCGGATGTGCCTGAGGACAACATCGAAATACAAGTTCATCTTGGCGTAAGACGGTGCCCTCATAATGGTTGTAAGCTCCAAATGTGGCACTGGGAATTACAAAACCATTTAGAGTAAGTACAGTAAAGAGTAAAAAGTGATGTTTGAGGGTTTCAACACGCGCACGATTTTAATAAAAGCTGCATGGTTGGAACCTGAAGCGAAGCTACAGCTCGTGAAGTCGATTATTAATTTTAATCGTGGAAAATGTTCTAGAAAACGTTTTAAAAGCATGTAGTGATTGCATCGTAAAATAAACATACATAAATGTACGAAAATCAACTCAGTAGCTTCGATTTATAAGCTTGTTTTGTTTTTTACTGTAGATGACTGAGTGACTTGGCACATCCCACATGGGGTGTTGCGAAAACCCCGTGTACAGTCACAGGTGTCCCAAGCTCATGTTACGAGTGTGTTATGTAAATTACTTTCGCACCAGAGAGTCGGTGTCGCGTTACAAACGACCGTTGAGACTTTGTATGAGTAATAAAATACTGAGGTCTGCGAACGCTAAATTTCATTATTACTTTTGGAGAAACTGCAGAATACCCTGGATATGTGGATTAGCAGTTATCCCTCTTATGCGCCTTTCTCGCTTCACTAAAACGATGAATTCATCCCACAAACACAGGAATATATCAAAAGTAAGTCTCCTTTATTTATTTTGTAGAAAAACAGTAAAAATAATGATATTTAGCATCCGCACACCTCAGTATTTTATTTTTCATTATTACAAACTCTCAAAGGTCATTTGTAATGGGACACCGGCTCTCTTGTTAGAAAGTAGTAAACTTTACTTTTTTTGCATTGAAGGATATGCAGATTTGTTACCAAGTCACCAGACAGAACAAAAAAGGTCAAGAGGAAAAGCTTGTATGATTCAGAAGAAAACAAACCCATGACACTGAGAAGTGGAAAAAGACGTTCACTTGAACTTACACATAACAAATCAATGGAAGAAAGAGAGACCAGGTACAAATTGCGGCCAAGGAAAAGAAAGACTGTAACAAACTAGAGTTGGTACAAGTGTCCAACACTTGTGTACGAGAATGGAAATTTTTTTTACAAAGAGTATCACTATAATTTTATGCCTGATGCCACAGTGCTATGCAAATGAAATACATACATCATTGTCATTACTAGTACCACTCAATATTAGAATGAATCCCTTAGCTACTTTCATGTACACTGTAATAACACTCTATTTTATCTTAGATCGAATTTCAGAATATATATAATAGTATGGCAAGTCCCCAAAATTGTGTCCAGTTAAACTGGTATTGTAAAGTTGCACTGGTCCATGTTGGAAAAGGGAGCACCGAGATTAGTTTGTTGAGCACAAATAAATTTAACATATTTATGCAGAGAATCAATTACCAAACTTCTGGAAGTAGGGCAGTGAAAATGTTAGAAATATCACAAGTAGAAGGCTTGTAGCACAAGTTTCATTAACTCAGGAAACTTGATTTATGGTCAAAATTAATAATATGGGAAAGAAAAGAAAGAGGATGCCTCCTGGGCTTTCTCTTCTATGATACTGATTCTGATTTTCACTTAGAAAGAAGACAATGAAAGCAGTCAGTAAACAAGCTGCATAATAATACAATGTAACAATCATTTTAAAACCATTAAATGCACCTATCTTGACATCTACAGATTTGCATAGATTGAGTCAGTCCAAGTTGTGTGGTCAACAATGTCTGAAGCAAGACATTTAAAAATATTTTATTTTGTTATTGATAAGTCAAGTGACTTATTATTATTATTAAAAGTGAACATGATCTTCGCGGTAGAATGAACAACTTAAGTGGTTGAAAAAGAAGGCTCACTCTCATATCTCATGGTTCGCACAGGCCTTGAAAAAGCATCATGTCCTTGAAAATTGAAGAATTGTGGAATATCCTTGAAAAGTCCTTGAATACTTTTGAAAGCTCCCTGAATAAAAATAACCTTTGTTAAAAAAAAATTGTTTTGCGCAAAGGAATGATTGAAAGCACAGCAATACACAAATTTTCTTGTTGTTTATGAAAGTGTTTTCCTATGATTTTGGTGTTTCGGGCATAGTTCATTTTCTGTTATTTGAAGTACCCCAGGTATCGTGCCTTAATGAAGGAAGGTATTGCAATAAGTGACTCCCTCTCCATCTGCACATTGTAAAGGTCTTTACTTCATATTACTGGGGAAAAGAAGTCCTTGAAAAAATGATTTTAGTCCTTGAAAAGTCCTTGATTATTTCCCAAAAAATTCTGTATAAAACATGTATCTTTATCTGCAGTTCAAAATATGATTCATTTCATATATTTCAATTCTTACTCTTTATATTACTTGTTAAGGGGCTGGGTAAACAGAGGATATACATTGTAGTATCTTAGTAGTTAACCTCAGTACCCAACTAACAGTGCAGCGTGAACTTATGACTACATCAAGAAAGGAAAAAACCCGGAAGAACCACATGTAACATAACAGAATATACACATGCACAATATAGTGTGATACCCACCATGATTGTCATTGTCTCTTCAGAAGATAGGACTTGGCTCACTTTGCAAAAGAAAATCTACTCAATACATAGATTTTTATGCTTGTTAAGGATGTTTTGGCACATGTCATCATTCTGTTCTAAGTATGTGACTCAATATTCCAGAAATGTGCAAAAGTTTAAAACTTAAACTCACTTCAACTACATTGGAAACATGACTTTTCAAGTCGTCAGTTTCTTGAATTTCACTACGGTAACAAGGCAAGTTAAAAACTGTGGTTCTTTTACACTTCTGTAAGTCTAATGCTTGTATAACAGGGTAATAGCAGATCACCCAGTTACATAAAACCCCAGCATTTTCTAGGCTATTTATTGAAAAAGCTACCAAGAGGTTTTCAATAATTTATTTAATTCACTTAACTGCTACACCAACAAAATTACCATTGCAGTTAGAGTTTTCCAAGCAAGCTGCTTTTAATAGTCTCTGGAATCATACTAACATAGAAATCATGATCCTTTAATGATGCTAGCACACCAGTCTTATTAACGTAACTGTCTGCTTGACCATCATATTTGATATGCTCTCCACAAACATCTGTTAGAGTGCCATTCACAGCCTCCAGTAATGCCTCACAAGCACAGGTATCCCAACGTTTACATCCAGCACTAGCGAAAACATATGCATCTGCTTTTCCTTCAAGCAAAAGAATGACTTTATACCCAGCTCCACCTGCTTTCAGTATCTGATCAGGTTTCATTGCTTCTATCGCATCTACCACAGTCTTGTTTAAATGAGAACGTGTTGTGGTGATGATGCGCCGTCCAGTGGGTGGTGGAACATGAGTGAAGCCAAATGTTCCTAAGCCTCTTACACCCCACATTGTTCTTCCTAATTCAGTTCCTTGCATTTCTTTTTCATAGCCATAAAAGGGTTGGTGGATGACTCCTGCTATAGGCTTGCCATTCATTGAAATGCCAATAAGGACTGTTACATGATCATAGAGACCTTTAGTGTTAAATGAAATGTAAAACAAAAAATTAATGTAAACCTTGTGCAGCTGTTATGAAATAACAAATTAGTAGTAATTAATTAATTAATATTGATTATTCTAGTGTATTATTTGTTGATACATAATTATCAACGTGGGACTACAGTTTGCTTATAATCATGGGTTATAAGAAACAATGTAGGAAACCATATCCCTTGTACCACTTGCAACAGTCACACACGACTTTGACAGCTAGCTTGTGCAAGGGGAAGAGATCTTTCAAACCAGACCCAACTGAGCATGATTCTGTCAAACAGGCCAGAGAAATATGCAATTGATCATGTTATTCTGACCAGAAAATGCCAAACTCATTGCAATCTTGATCCACTAAGCACCCATCTTTAACTTCCTTGAAAAGAATAACTCAAAATCCTTGTTTAAGAGGCAAAAAGGCCTGGAAAAACAGCTGTATCTAGAAATCTTGCCTTCTGTGCATGCCTAAACATAGGAAGCTGCAATGTAGTATCAGGAGCAAAAGCCACTTTGGGGGAGGTTTGCCTCTTTTTGGTTGTAAATTGAGTAGACGTTCAATGGCTGGATTATCTTCAACTATTGTTTTTTGGCAATTCCAGGTGGAATTTTAAATTACATAATACTCTTGAAAAATTAACTTTTAAGGGTAATTAACACAATAATTGAGCTGCAAAACTAACATTACAAGTAGGACCCCACCTAACTGGCTGGAACAGTTATTCAGGTAGTCAACTCAGGGGGTAACAACTTTTGTTATAACATTATACACTTAATGTCAGATCCCGAGGGAAAGAGTTTCCCACGAGTTCACCTAGGGAAACATCAGGACTTGAGGGAAAACAAAACTAACTGGTTTCCGGAAGGACCTGACATTAAGTGTTTTGTTAGATTTCTAGACTTTTACTTCAACATACTTCAACAGCAACAAAAGAATATGCTTAAACGAAGCAAATCAAAACAGGCAACTTGGTACTTATAAGAACACAAATTTAATTCTCAAAACCACTCACTGAATGATTTACAAAGTACTATAACTTTGAAAATC
>NC_133207.1:10424321-10499321 GCF_958299795.1 Porites lutea | reverse complement strand
TACTCCTTACTACGGGGCTTGTGAGACCCAATCACGCCTTCGGAAGACCTACTAAAACCTCCAATCGACTGTTTAAGAAAATAGCGCAACCAAATAACAAACCTTATCCACCACTCCGAGACTGCCTGTTTTAAGGATGCTTCTAATAATCCCGCCAGCTCTACTGGCCACAGAAACTGATGAGGATACGAGTCGCATCAAGAAGGTAGAAGACGACGCCATGTTTTTGCCGTCTGCTCTGACCTCAAGTGATTATTCGTGCCACGTGTGGTGAGGGGTGACACCGTCACGCGGTGGTTTCAAACGTCGAGCGGTGGTTTCAAAGGTCGAGCTATTGCGGTTCGGCACGGCAGTAGCTCGACGTTTGAAACGGGCCTTATGCATCGCAATCAGTTCTTATAATTCTCGGATTAGAATTGTGCTAAGACAAACAACTACCGACAAGGTAAATATGAAATTGAAGGCAAAAAAGAGTACTTCAAACGTCAACCTGTCAAAAACTGAAGATATCAATTCGAGTGTGAAGTGTTCCCAGGCAAGTACACATACCCTTGGCGTGAAAGAAATCGGGCGAACAAGCGACAAAAACCGGCTTGCATCACGGCGACCGATTGCTAGCAGCTTTCCAATTTTCATCATCATCAGCCTATTCAGATCAGCGGTGCACAATGAGCATTTGTCACGCGATCACCCTTCCCCTCTTCCTTGCGAGCACAGCTGTGATTCGTTGTATCATGGCCGCTGGTACCTCTACTCGATTCATTACAGATACTTTACCTAAAGATCATAACAGAGTTACAGTCCGTCAGAGTTCAAATCGCACCTTAATGCCTTCAGTGGCAAATGGGTACATCGGAACAGTGATTTACAGCGATGCGGTGCATGTATCAGGAGTATACAACGGCAAGGCTTATCCAAAGAAGAAACCTATTTATCCTGTGTATTTCTACCAACACACTCACCGCGCTCGCATACCTTCTACTGCTTCCATTGACTTCAGCTTGTCTGGTATCCAAGGGAAAACCTCTTACGCACTTGATGTACTTGAGGGAGTGTTTTACAAATGGTTCAGCGCTGACAGCTTAAATGTTGAACAGAGGATATACGCGCATCGATCCCGCAAAAATTTGTTAGTCGTGGAAATAAGTGCGAAGAATAACGCTGCTAAAGAGTTATTAATGAACATTTCTTCTAATTTTGGAGATTCTTCTGTGGATGTTGAGTTCAAGACGATCGACTCAAACAGACCTGAGGCTTTGGCGGCCATTGGCATGGTATAAACTTAACACATATTTCCCTCCTACTGGGTCGACTGTAGAGTGTGACGATCGGCTGTCACGCTGAACCTGCTTATCCAGTTTGACGACTCGTTCGTTGTTTCCCCCTCCTGTGTTTTTAGAAAGTGTCATAGGCAAGCTGGCGTTATTATACCGGTCTAGTTAATAACTCAAATAGGTTTTCATCCGTTCAATATTGCGCCGCATTGCAGTCTTTTTAAGACTTGCGCCGCCCCAACTTTCGCAGTCATGGCAGATTGGCATACCCCTACTCCTTAGAGTACCCACCCGCTTTTTGGCCTAATGCACACACGCACGTGTGTTCGGCATTTATAAGTTGGTGATTTAGACGTTTGTTTTTATATTTCTCTGCCTTCTGGCCAGGTTAACGAAACAGAAGAGGCGGGTAGTATGCGAGCGAACATAGCAACAGTTTGGACTAAACTGCAGAAAACACTGACATTAAAGGCGACCTCTGAAGAACAGACTTGGTACTTTATCACATCCATAGCAACCAGCCTCGACACCAAGTTCAACCCACTGGCTGAAGCTCTCTACCAATGGGACGCGGCAATGCTGTAAGTTATACTTTCAAGTGTCTCTTCTCTGGCTGTCAATACATTTTAGGGTCTCTTGCGGGGGGGGGGGGGGGGGGGGGGAAGGGGCGTGAAGACTAAACAAAAATTGATTCAAATCTGCTCTTTCATTGTTTTCAGAGACAAGGAACAATTATTTGAAGAACATAAGGCAGCTTGGAAGGCATTATGGGAGACTGGCCGCATAGAAATTGAAGGTGACTTGGAAATGGCACAGGCTGTGTATGGTAGTATGTACTACATTCTAAGCTCCACTCGGAGTGATTGGCCGTACGGGTTAAGTCCCGGAGGTCTACCGGGGGGAGAAGAATACATGGGACATACATTCTGGGACCAGGATATTTGGATGTATCCTCCTCTAGTCCTGTTACATCCGGACTTGGCCAGAAGTGCCTTGAAATATCGCAAAGACCGGCTACCGGCTGCGCGCAGAATAGCGAAAGAGTACGGATATAAAGGTAACTGAACACAAGATCATTCAAGGAGTATTTTCGTTATCTATAGTGAGATAAATAGTGTGGATCAATCCCCTACTGTATCACAGAGTCGTGTTTATATGATTCGATTTTGCCGCCATATAAACTGAGAGTAAATAGAAGCAAAAGTGGATCTGATTTGGGCTGCTGATGTACATACATACCACCATACTGTGTAAGGTGCTCGACTGTCCCTAGGGGTTCTTCGATCCCGTCATCCCGATGGTTATTCCTGCATTCCGTATCCCCTTTCAAATACCGAATCTCGCCCCCATTTTGCTTTAAAACCCCGAATCCCAGGACCCTTTTGTTTAACATTAAGGGGAACTAAGATTAGCTTAATATGTGACTAATCCAATTTGATTGGACTGATCATGAACTGAGGTTAAAGATCTATACAGTTAAGGGCTATTTAAATTGAAGTCGCGCGTCTTAGTTGTCGACGCTTTCTCGCCCTGTAACCCAGCTGTCAGTCACATGAGATTTGCCCGGTGAAAAGGCAGATGTGATAACCGGAAAGTTATATCCCTCCTTCTTTACCGGTTGAGTGCCTGCTGTGGTTACTAAAGTGAGGAATAAATGGCATTTGCTTTTATTCAGGTGCCATGTTTCCCTGGGAAAGTTCCTATACAGGCTTGGAGAGCTCCCCAGGGGAAAGGTACGGAAAAGCCCAGATCCACATCACTGGTGATATTGCATTTGCTGCGAAGCAGTTCTGGAGATCTAGCAAGGATTTTAATTGGCTGCGGGAAATTGGATACCCTCTGGTCTTTCAAACCGCGGAGTACTGGGCCAGCAGAGTGGAGTACGACGTTGCGAACGATAGATACGTCATTAATGACGTAATGCCTCCAGATGAATATCATTACCCGGTGAATAATTCTGTGTACACCAATGTGGTGGCGAAAATGAATCTCCTCTTTGCCAAAGAAGTAGCTGGAATCTTAGAAAAGGAAGTTCCAAAAGAGTGGCTGAAAATTGCGGAAAAGTTAACAATTCCTTTTGACGGTAAAAACAATTACCACCCGGAATATGAAGGGTACACTTTAGACAAGGAAGTCAAACAGGCAGACGCTATTCTCATTGGCTATCCGCTCATGTATGAAATGGACAGGAAGGTGAGAGTTGTTCATCGGTTAAAAGGGTATCCTTTCCGCGCGTGACAAAGCCAGGCTGTTGCCAGGGCTCCTGGCCAGAGTTTTATGTCTTTTTTCTTTCTGTTTTCAGTTGCACTGTGTTGTATAGTGGTGTATTTTTCTTTGTTTTCCGGGAAATATAAGCTTTCTATGTGTGTGATTTTCCTCTTTCCTGTACTTGTGTTCTGTCATGATCGTTTCCTCTTGTTCTCGTTTTGAGCATACATGTCCCACATGACCGCTTCGGTCATCTGAACACTTGCGTCTTTCAAACTGTTAGGGCGACCTTAGAAGGAGTTTTTGACTACTTTTAAAATTGACGCTTAAATAAAATTGCCAAATGATTTTCTGTCCTGGCGAAAAGGTTTAGATAAAAAATAAGAAGAAATCGTCTTTCTACTGGGGCACATACCGGTGCGAACGTTTTTCGTTGCTTTTATTTCCGTACATCCTGTTACAACAAGTAGGGAAAAAGTCAACCACTGAAGTTTTAACGTAGTAACTATAAAAGACACGTTCTTCATTCACATATAAGCTACTTTTCTACTGTTTTGGCAGGTCCGTTATAATGACTTGAATCTTTATGAAAATCGCACGGACCCTGATGGCCCTGCTATGACACATTCCATGTTTGCTATCGGATGGCTGGATTTAGGAGAGAAACAAAGAGCCAAGAAACCTTTTCTAAAGAATTACGCCAATATTCGCGGTCCATTTAAGGTAAGAACCCGATACTTCCCGTTTAATTTTTTCTATAGTGTTTATATTGCCTGTTGGTTTTGGTTCTGGTATTAAGTGTAGATATAATTCTTCCAATACGTTTTGTTTTTAAAATGAATTTTTATTTTCATGCAAACAAACTCATTTTCGCAAGAAAGGTTTTGCAATTAGCTTCGTTTTGAAAGTGCGAGTTTTTGGAACTCGGAAATGGCAGGCCTATTGGAAATTCCACTCCCTACAACGCAGACCTCACACTCAGGGATTGATGTCTTTGGCACTTGTTATTGCTATTGCGTGCTTGCGGGGTGACATTAACCTCAAAGCCCTCGGCACTGTCATAAACTCGTAAAACTAATAATTATAAGGAGGATTTTTGTTTGGGAAACTTTCTCTTCTTGAATGACGCCGAGTGTAAGTTAGCGCCAAGTCTTTTTGTTCCCTCGGTCAACCCTTAGGGGTGTGGCTTGAACGGGGACTCTTGTCCTGGAGAGAACGTGTCGAACGGTGCCCATAACAAAAGATTAAAGTAAAAAAAACGTCTTTTGGACCGTTAATCAGTTATTCTCGCTTTATTGAGATACTAAAACCGAAAACTGTTACAAGCAACAGAGACACTTAAAGTAAACTGTATGGTCCGAGATTTGCTTGTCCGGTGTAATCGACAGAGAAACGTGAAATCAGATTTCAAAGTCACTTCAATGCTGACTGGAATAAGTTCAACTGTGTCGACTACTTTGTTTTTAACAGGTGTGGACAGAGCGCCGTGCATGTGATATATGGGGCACCGTCATGTCTGTCAACTGTTTCGAGTACTTGATCATTGACTGTTGTTTTTAACAGGTGTGGACAGAGCGCCGTGATGTATGGGGCGCCGTCAACTTTATCACAGGAGCTGGTGGTTTTCTGCAGGCTGTAATTTATGGCTACGGAGGTTTTAGACTGAAAGATTCTAAACTTTCCTTCAATCCTACCCTTCCACCGAACGTCAATAAAATGACGATCAGGGTAAATTACCTGGGGAGTTTGATTGACTTTACGATCAAAGACGAAAAGATCACGATCATGGTGGTTTCTAGTGGTCCCATAGCTCCAAGTCTAGAGGTTTCTACTTCTGAGGGGATATTCAGCCTCGAGCGTGGTAAAGCTGTCTCTATTTCCAGAGATCGAGGCGTACTGCGTATCGCGGATTCTAAATCCCATATCCGCAGCTGTGCGCCATGTGACCACTCTCGGCTTCACATTTGCCTGTTGTTGTTGCTTAGTTTCTGTTTATATCTTTTATCAGTACGCGGCTATCAGTGACCAGGAAAACAAATCAGTGTTGCTGTGAATGTATCCGTCTCTATATACGAGGTCCGTGACAGTGACTTTAACTTTTGATTATCAGTACCGCATGTAAACTCTACCTATACCTTGTTATGAGGCTGTTTTCACTGTTGTTTCATCATCATCATTTTTATCATCATTTTCGTGAGACATTACTACCAGTTTTCCGCATATCGTCTTAATATTACGTGTTCTCATTGCTTCAGTATTTTCAAAGTTTTTCTATTAAGTTTATACATCAAAATTAACTTTTCTCATTGTCTCATTTGTACACTGGGAGTAAGGTTTCCTAGGTACTGAAAGTGGAAAAACTATGACACTTTTTCTGGATATAGCAGAACTTTTTGGGGGCTACCTTCAGCAGGTGGAATTCTGTTTTGTGCCAATGAGATATGACCTGAATTTCAGACAATTATCTCGAATCGTTTTTACTCCCTCAGCGAGTAACAAACGACTCCAAGCAATCGTCTGAAATTTAGGCTAAATGAGATAGTCGATCAGCTAAGGCCACACCCATAACCTTTAGGGTAAGGTTTTGTTCACGGTGCGATCGCTCCTATGGGTTTCCCTTTATAGACATATATCTAAAAAATGCCTGCGAAATGTAGAACAAAATGTCTTCTATCTAGAGGAAAATGTGTTCGGGATCGGCGTCACTAATTTCTTGTTCCGCGACATATCAGATGCCGATTGTCACTCGCCTTTGACCACCCTTGTCTCGACTTTTTCACAGCCATAAAATGCATCTTACGCCCTGTTAGGCATTCAGTTACAGACCGAAATGTTAGATTTCCCTACCCTTTCATATACTTCCACTGATGAAATCCCCACCATTTCATATACATGACTCCTATAAAAGGGAACTCCTTTCGAGCGGAGCCTGCCCGTATAGGCCATTATAGGGAGTACCCCCGGGCAATTGACATGTTCAGCTTGCATTACGGCTAGATGGACGAGATCTATCTTAGGGCTCTAGTTGCTAACTGAGCTGCCGAACGTCAGAGATGACCTCAGGATGAGTATATCATACTTCCTATGTTTTGCGGAGTGAAATTGCGGCAAGTTCATGCGGTGATAATCTACGTTCAGTCGTTCTGTTTACAAAGCGTTTATTTCCGGCTCTCTTCTTACAATATCGTTCTTACTGTGTGAACGACGAGACGGTACAGTAGAGGGGTTTACGTTGAAAATAGCCTGGGAATAGGCTCCCTGGTGGGAAGAAAGGAAAGATCGGCGAGCATCTCTCATGCTATCTGTTGTACGCATTATTAGTTTATCATTAATCCTCTCATGTATTTTAGGAGCCATTATAGTACTGTATTTCACGTGTAGCTCTGGCCTTGAGGAAGGCTAATTTTGTTAGGCGAAATATTGACCTAAAAAAATCAGCCCTTTGCCAACATTGTATCCAAACAAACCAACACTGACCGTTTTGCACAGTTTGTAACGTGCAAATATGCCACCTATTTAGATTCCTAAGCGCTTTACATACGTATTTTGTATTATTTATTACCTTAGATTCCCGTTATTTTTGACCCTACCTGTAATTCAGTTCTCACTGCAAAAGGTAGCAATAAACCAATTTATTTATTTATTTATTTATTGCCAGCCTTGCATTCAGTATTGTTTTAACGACTGCCGAGGCATAGCAACATTCCCATCGCCCCGCCACTTTCCCCTGGGACTTCCCCTCGTCGACTTTTTCCTCCAGCGCTGTTTCCTTGCGATTTTTAGCCCCCTTCCCCCATGGCCAAATGTAGAGCCTGTTCACTGGTTACGCTGAAAGCAACCCATGCTGTTCTGAGGAGTTTTATCCTAGATCTACGCTGAAAAAATGTTGAAAAACTCTTAGTGCCCTAAGCTTGGAAGTTTGTCCAAGGTATTAATTAACTGTTGATGCCAATGACTAATGTATCGTTCTTTGTCTTCATAAATTTGGTTTTGCTTGTTCGTATTTTTGCAGCCTTTTTCTACTTTAACTTCTTTCTGGGGCCGGAGTGTTGTGGCCCAAATTCCTAAAATAGATCTGTTAATCATTAGCGCTTACAGATTAGATAAATATAATAGCCTTTGCCACTGACGAGCTGAGCCTTTCCTGTTCAGCGGGAAGGAAGGGCGACATAACTCTTTTGAGCTAACCTGTTGCGAATGTAACTTCTGTTTGGTGGTGAATCCATTCACCATGAGGGTCATTTGCGGCAGTGAAATCCTTGTTTTTATTTCATTTAGCCTTATATCTTTGGTGAAATCATCCTCTGCAGCTGGGACTCCCACTCGCTTCGTCACTGACAAACTACCGCGAGATTTCAGCAGAAGCTCGGTGCGACACAGCCGAAATGGTCAGTTCATGGCTTCAGTGGGTAATGGTTATTTGGGTACAGTGATATACAGTGATACTGTGCATATATCTGGGGTGTTTAATGGCCCGTCGTATCCGAAGAAATACCCCATTTATCCGGTATATTTTTACCAACACACACACCGGGCTCGCGTGCCGTCCACGGCATCTGTTAACTTCAAAGTCAGGGGAATCCCAGGGAACTCCTCGTACGCGCTGGACGTGAGCGAGGGAGTGTTCTACAAATGGTTCAAGGCCGTGAATTTAACAGTGGAAGAGCGAATATATGCGCACAGGACCAGAAAAAACCTTCTGGTTGTAGAGATCACGGCGAAGAATGATGCTGGGAGGAAATTTGCAATGGATATCATTCCAAATCTTGGACATGTAACTGATGATATTCATTTCTACATGAAAGACTCTTTCAGAGGCGACGCTCTCGCCGCCACTGGTTTGGTAAGTTACATTATATTTAAGTTTTGTATATCGAAAGGTCTAAAATGTTTTAACATCATCATACATTCCTGATATTCGTCTCGTGCACAATGGACAATAAAAAGCCTTGTACTTTTGTTTATTATTTCCGGTGACTTTTTGTGACATGGCAGTTCTCGGGTCGCGGGATCCCGTCATGTCAGAACGCACTAAATAGCCCGGGGAATTTGCTGTGCGCGAAAAATTGTCAGGGATCTTGATCCCGTTTTACTTTTTACATTATTTTTTATATTTTTTAGGGACGGGGAGAGTAGGACGTAAAGGGATGTTAAAAGTGGAGTAAAAAAGTCGGGTAAAAACAAACACAGGCCTTAAATAAAGATCGCTTCATCCGTTGATTCGACTTATCTCCTCATTCATTCATTCACTCACTCATTTATTCATTCATTCATTCATCCATGCAAGTTAAGGGTACTGAATCAAAATTTGGATTAATTTTTAAAATTAAAGAAAAGAAAAGAAAAGAAAAAAAGTAAAGGTATGTTGCTCAACAAAGCCGGGAGTATATTTCGCGAGTAGAGCTACACACAAATATTTAACATAATAACTTCGTTGGCTTGGAGAGATAACGATGAAAACTGTTTTTTAAAATCAAAATTTCATAGTCTTTTGCGGGAGCACAGCAAAACACGTCCGTGCGCATCAGCACCCACAGGATACCAGTAACTATTTGATCCGTATTTAGACTTTTCGGCATCAATTCGATTTTCTACGCGCCGCAAATGGCCCAGAAACGACTGACCCTCTGAAGGAGAGAAGAAAGTGGACGCGGAGAAAAAAAAAAGAAAAAAGAAAGAAAGAAAGAAGAAAAAAAATACTTCAGTTCTATTCTTTATCGCGACGCTGAACCGAATAGAATTTTTTTTTTTTGTTATAAGTATCAACAACATAAAGCACAGTAATACAACATGGGAGCGGCCAGTACATAAGCACTAAGAAGATAATCTGAAACAAAATTGCAATGTGATCGCAGTCAATGAAGACGATGTAATTGTTACGAATAGATAACATTGGTTTTAAATATAATGGACCTTACAAACAAGAGACTGACAAAAGTAGCAACGAGTGAAAAGGCACCAAGTGGTGTGGTATTTACAAGGAGTGGCCAATAATTCCAATAGCAATATATACCCAAAAAATGTAATCAACAACTAAACGAAATACATAACACCGCAGATAACATTCAAAGAACATAGGAACCTCGTTCCGAGGCCATTACTCGTTCCCGTGAGAGAACTTCGGGAAACGAGACTCAGAACTTGGCTTCGTCGTTATAGAACCATAAGCCGTCCGTCCTGGGGAAATACCATTTTTAGCGTGATAGGGCTTAAAGAAGATCGTGTATGCAAGCATTAACAAAAGAAACTGACTTGTGGTATAATGTTCGTGTTTTTCCCAGTGTTGTAATTGTAGGGATTCACACACAAGTCTGAAGTTGCTGGTTCACAATTCAGTGATGCGTAAAAGTAACATTTGGAATCTCCTCTCTCTTTCCTCCTCCAAAGGCTAGTTCACAGACTAACATTAATTTTCATGAGATAAGAATCTAGTTTTACTGGCCTCAGCTCAAGTCCTCGCAATATTTATGTTGGTTTTTTGAAACTGAATTGCATTCTTGAACATTATGCTTTAATATTGGGTTTAATATTTCATAGATAAACCAAACGGAGGAGACAGGAAGCATTCGTCCAAATGTGGCCATTGTTTGGACCTACCCAGATCCCGATAACCCTCTGATAATCAAGAATAGCTCCGAGGAACAGACTTGGTATTACATCACTTCCATAGCAACCAACCTGGATACCAAGTTCAACCCGCTTACTGAAGCTCTTTTCCAGTTTGATGAGGCCACTCGGTACGTGCTATATAGTTTTTTCCTATTCCTGATGAACTAGAGCTGCGAGGGAGAAAGGTGATGAAGCCCAAGGAACAAATGAAGTTCGACGAAGAAATCTTTTCATTTTGTGACCAAAAAAAAATATTGAATGCCATTTTAATCTAATCCGAAATCCCGGATTTTTATTCCTTAAAGTTTAAAGCAGAAGCAGGGTAACAGAATATCCCAGCGTCCAAAGAGGGGGATACGGTGGGTGGGTAAAACCCTGAGAAAGATTTTGCATTGAAAATGACACAGGTCATGCTTTGGTTATTTCATAAATCTATTTTCTTACTAAAAATACATTCAGTGTCTCCTCTCTTTCAATCCAATCTAACTGAATTTAGTGAGTAAAAAAACAGAAATTAGAAATTTCATTTTATAGCTATAACAGGTGTTTTATCCATCTCTTGCACTGAATAGTTATGAGCATAAATTGTGCTCAATCCACTGTGCTCAATTATCGGAACAAAATATTTAGTAGTTTTTTTAGTGTGTCGCAGTGAACATTGAATAAAAAGCACAACAAACAAACCAACGAGTGCGCGCGACAATTCTGCATTCCATTCGATATTCAAAATGGTATTTGCAGCAAAACAAAGAAGACTCTAGCCTGAGATCATATGTTACATCTTGTGGCAAGAAGAATTGAAAATTGGCAAAATTGGTCAAGTAAATTCTTTTTTTTTTTCAGGGCAAAGGAAAAATTACTGGCAGAACATAAGGCAGCTTGGAAAGCATTATGGGAGACTGGCCGCATAGAAATTGAAGGTGACTTGGAAATGGCACAGGCTGTGTATGGCAGTATGTACTACATTCTAAGCTCCACTCGGAGTGATTGGCCGTACGGGTTAAGTCCCGGAGGTCTACCGGGGGGAGAAGAATACATGGGACATACATTCTGGGACCAGGATATTTGGATGTATCCTCCTCTAGTCCTGTTACATCCGGACTTGGCCAGAAGTGCTTTGAAATATCGCAAGGACCGGCTACCAGCAGCGCGCAGAATTGCTAAGAAGTACGGCTTTAAAGGTAAAAAAAGACGCTATTCTTTTGAATGATCATGCGGTTAGCATCTCAGGCGCAGTAATAAATTCGGACAAGAATTTTGAATTTGCAAGTGACTAAAATTTAAAATCCGTTTACCCCGTTACTCCTTGAACTGGAGTTTATATGGCTATCCTTGTCATTGAAAGAAGACTGAAGTTTCACAAGCATGAATTTTTTTTGAAGGAGACTCATTAGTTACAACAGGCATTCCTTGTTTTGAGAAAGAGAAATTTCTACCTCCTGGTAAGCTTGCGCATACGTCCTCCTTCATCTGGAACCTCAATCATTGAATAATATTCCATCGTTTCGATGGTATATATGATTGGAAACAAGGCTGCTTGAGCAATAGTGAACTAAAAAAATGGCGTTCACGACTATCCGACGATGAAATAGCTGAATATCTGACTAAAACTGAACGGAAGAAATGCAAATAATTATAAGCAAAACATATTGCTCGATGGGTTTTATCTTAAAACAAACCCGTCTGTTTATATCCTGAAGCGCGGTGCCGGGGAACAGGCCAAAATTTTGAATTACCGCAAGTGTACTTAGAGGTAAACTTTTTGAGAACTTAGAAATATGTTGAATGAGTGATAAAACAGTTACAGTGCGTCTACACGAACCGAGGCATCTGGAAGAAGATTATCCAATAACAAGGGTTTTTTTTGAAAACAAAAGATTCCCAAGTTTCTTTGCAAGCGGACCAATAAAATTCAAGGCTCAACTCTGCAAACCGGTGAAAATATTAAAACCGTTTGAACTTACTTGACCTCTCAAGAAGCAGCCCTAAAATTTATGCATGTTATTGCTCCGTTTGCGAAAAAAAAATTGGAGAGTCTTCTGTTTTCAAAAAAGGTTGCGATTGGATAACCTTCTTCAGAGTTCCCCGGTTCGAGTAGTCGCACTGTATAAAATGCAACTACAATGATTTCGTGTCCACAGGTGCAATGTTCCCTTGGGAGAGCTCTTTCACCGGCCTGGAAACATCCCCGGGAGAAAAGTACGGCAAAAACCAGAATCACATCACAGGTGACGTCGCATTTGCAGCGAAGTTGTTTTGGGAAGCAACTAAGGACCTTCACTGGCTGAGGGCAGTTGGATATCCACTGGCATACCAAACCGCGGAGTACTGGGCCAGCAGAGTGGATTATGATGCAAAACAAGATAAATACGTCATCAATCACGTGATGCCTCCTGATGAATATCACTACCCAGTCAATAATTCTTTGTACACAAATGTGGTGGCTAAAATAAATCTCTTATTTGCTCAAGAAGCTGCAGATATTTTGGGAGAGGAAGTTCCAGAACTATGGTCAACAATAGCAGAGAAGATGTACATCCCATTTGATAGCAAGCGTAATTTCCATCCGGAATATGAAGGCTACATTCCAACAGTCATGGTTAAACAGGCAGATGTCGTGCTGGCCGGCTATCCACTGATGTATGAAATGCAAAAACAGGTGAATTTAATGATAATATGACGTACCACAACCGAGACAAAAGTGCCACACGTCGCTTTTAATATTGAAAGAGACTCGCGGTGACAGCGTTGAATGTAAGCTAAGGTAAAATGGTCCTGGTAGCTTGTCAGTGTTCCGCTTGTCTAACTTGTTTTTTATAGCGTGCGAGCAAGCTCTCCGGGGCGCGCTGGAGGCGGGGCGCCCTAGCGCCCCGGAGAGCTTGCTCGCAGGCTAGTTTTGAAATACTTTGATACGTCTTCACTAATCCGGGCATTTTTAAAACCACATTTTTTTGCCTGGACTCGTGTGTAAGGGGCGTTAAACACTCTGGAGAGTCGTTTCAAAAAGATGCGGTTTCGGTGAGCGGATTAAAAATATGCGGTTTTTAAAAAAGATCCGAATTAGTCTGGACGTGGCCTTAGTTTCCAATGGTAATCTGAGTAACTTTACACTTTGTATCACCAGTCAAACCTTGATTTAGGGGTAACTCTTCGCGAATGACCAACCAACCCGCTTAAAACAGATTGACTGTTTTATACCGACTGAGCTTTTTATAATTCCAAGAGTTGATGAAGAAAATGTAGATAGTGACTAAGCAAAGTATCCATCACACGATAAATTGCCATCAGTGAAAGTGTTTCTACATCATCTTGTGCCAAAAATAAAGTAAAGACCAAGAATTGTCATGCACGTTGTGTTTCATCTTTAATCTGTTTTTACTTTGAGTATCTCAAGTCCACACTTCTTTGTATTATTTTCTGTTTTGTTCCTACTCAGGTTCGCCATAATGACTTGGATTATTACGAACGCCTGACAAATCCTAATGGTCCTGCCATGACTCACGCTATGTTTGCTATTGGTTGGTTAGAAGTTGGTGAAATAAAGAAAGCAGATCGCGCCTTTTTGAAGAATTACGATAACATCCAAGGTCCTTTTAAGGTAGAAACTTTGTCCTGCTGGGTTCCTTTCCGGCAGATAAAACTATAGTCAGCCACATATTTGCATTTTTTTTCAAACGAACAACTCAGTGTGGAGGAGTAAATGCGGCTCAAGAATACGATGAATATTTCACAGCAAGAGAATTCGTAAAAACAGAGAGTTCTTAAAACAAAGAATCGTTTCAATAATTGAGGTTGAAGATGACTTAATTTTTTACGGACGAAAACGATTATTAGTTTGAAGTTTCTAAAAAAATTTTTTCAGCCTTCTAAAATAGTGTTTTAATCTCTCGCGAATATGATTATGAGTTTCAATTAACTGTTTTAAAAGCAAATACAGATATTGCGTGCCTAAACACGTGATCGAGCAGTGTCTATCTTAGAACATCATTTACCTGAAACTGCCAAGCCTTCATAGAAAGAATGAAAAGAAGGTCTTTGAATGTTGATTAATATTTTGTCAAAACAAATAAATAGACACGAATGATTTTAATACATTACTACTTTGTATAAAAAATAAAAGTAGACGACTAAAAATCATTTTTGTCAAATCATAGGTTACCGCTGTAGTGCATCGAAAAAGTAACACAGCAAACACAACTACTGCCACTGACCACAGAAAAATATGAAATTCAGAACAAAAGAGCTCGAGAAATTTCGCGCGGTTTCTTTTCAGAAAACTCGGAACTAACAAGATCTTTAAAATATCATCTACCTTAAACACATTTGAGGGGGGCTTAATAGAGATAGGAGGCTTATTTAATTTAGCAAAGACGATGGGATCGATTCTTCATAAAGACCTAGAACAAAAAGTGGAAAAGCTCAAGTACAAGAAGTTGGAGCTCATGCAGCCGAAGATCAAAAACAACTGGCCGAACTTCCAGTTTGTGAATAAACCATCCAGGATCAGTCCACACGAAGTTTTACAGTCATGATTGATTGATACAGTCTATCATTTATCAGTGAAAACTGATAAGGGGAAGGAGAGTAGGGGCTTAAAAGGGAGAAGGGCTTATAAACTTTCCTCCCCTGAAAAAGAGGGGTGGGCTTATTAGAGAGGGGGACTTAATAGAGGATTTACGGTATGTTGTGTTTGTGGAAAGTATGCTTTATTTATAATTAGGTATGAGAATTCCATTGAGTAGTGTTGTCAGAGGCGCTTTCTCATATTCTATCGAGGGCGCGCTCAAATTATCGCCCTTAAAGTTTTGTGTTGCGAACACCTTTACCTTAGTATCAGGCGTTTCTCGGGGAAAAGTAGGAGAGAGAAGCGAAAAGGGTAGACATGGACAGCTTCTCCCTCCCCTCTAAAATCTCTTCTCCCCTTAACCCTTAAGGAAGGCCTGATTGTCAGGCTATGACACCTCTTGACTAACGTCAGCAACATTACGGTTTACTCGACAGGTCTGGTCAGAAAGACGATGGGGAAAGGGTGCCGTGAATTTCATCACAGGAGCTGGTGGTTTTCTTCAGGCGGTTGTATATGGATATGGTGGCATTCGCATAAAGAAGGACGGGCTATACTTCAATTCTACCCTCCCTCCCGGGGTAACTAAGCTCACCATTGGTATACACTATCTAGAAAGCGCCATTGACTTCCAAGTGACACTTGGCGGGGTGAGCTTCACTGTAGTCTCCAATGGACCAATATCCCCAGACCTGGAGGTACTGGCAGACGAACGGGTATACCCGCTGAAGCGAGGCAAACTCGTCCGCATTATTGGAACAAAGTCTGGGATTGTGCGTAAACGCGTGAGTAGGAATAATACGTGATTATATGAAACTGGCCGCGTCTCGTCTGAATAGATGGGTGATGAAGGCACAATGACGTCTAGTCTGTTCCTGGAAACGGATTGGTTGGTCTGCGTAATAGGAGTGGTCCAAAAGCGCATGACTGAAGCGCAGTTCTTCAACTAAGGCGGGCGATCCCTCGGACTCGTTCCCGTTCCCGTTCCCGTTCATGAGTGTACAGTCGTTCTCGCAAGACGTCCATTCGGAGCACGTTTTTTGATCAGCTGGGGAGCTGTTAATACCTGGAGTCAAACGTTGTTTGACCACTATTTCACCATCGGATCTCCGAGTTCGATTAAATTCCAAAAATGGTTGTTTGACCATTGCACACGAGAAAAATTGGCACAAAAACATCGGACTGTCAAGTCTAACCGACTTCTCTGCAACTGGCTGTCGAAAGCATGTTAAAAACTCTCGTTTCGTAATGCCTCGCCTTGTAATTGGAAATTCTCGCGCCATTTTGCCACCAATAAACGAGAAGCAGCATTATATATGTTGCTCGTTACTTACTCCCGTTCCTCAAGGAGTATTGTTTGGGGCATTTCATTTAACGTGTGGATATCCTTATGAAAAACTACCAGAACTTTTATGGTCTCTGTTCCGAACACGGCAGTGTGCAGGTTTGAACATTTTTTTAAACGTTGGCTTATTTTTATGTCTTAACAGGTAGGGCTGAAATGAATTCAACCGAGCGCCTCAGTGATGGGATCTGGTACACAGAGTTGACTCCAGACCCCTGGGGCCCTTTCTTATTTTTGTAGTTTTTAGTGTTTGATTAAAGCTTGTTATCAAGAGTTTTGATTGTTTGGCTCATATTACTATTTGGAGTGTTATCAATAGTAATTTAAACTAATTGAAATAAGCTAAATTTTAACTTTCAGGTATAAAGAAAACGTCTTTTTCGCAATTTGATGAAACGTGTAGAGGCAGAGTAAAAACAAGAACCTCAATCCTTTGACTGAATGTTTAAGTATTGTAAGAACGTAAGCTTCTGTAACAGAATTTTTTTTTTAAAAAAACTTGTTTTTCAGGGTGTGTTCACTCAGCAAGTTCGCTTGCAACTTGTCTTGTTGGGGTGCAACAAAATTGCGCGACATCTGGTACGAAACATTGATTAGGTTTTTTATTATAACTGTTTCAGCACGACCAGAGCCGCGACAAAAAAATGTACCACTGCGATTCTGGTTTATTAAATGGGACATTTTTGGTCAGCGTTGAGGATCGAGAGCTCTCTCAATCCACGACGCCGACCAAAAGTATCAAAGCTCTGGTAACCTGAGATCAGGCCCAATTTTAGCAGTTCTCATACATTCTCTCTTACGCGCTCCTGCTAAAATTCTTTTCGTTTCGCCTTGCCCGTCGGAATGTTATTTACAAAGCGAAACGAAAATAGAGCCTGATCTCAGGATAAGCTCTGGGAACGATGCGCAAACAATAACTTTTTCACACAGTCAGAACATCCCATTCTTTGTCACGTGTCTCTCAGATCAAGCAGATATATTAAAAGTATATATTGAAGCTGAGAGAATTTTAATATATTTTTAGAGGTCGATAGAGGCCAAATAGGCCACAACGTGCTCAACCTTTTTTCGCAGCAGCTTCCCGCCAATTCCACTTTAGACAAAATGAAGTTTCGAAGCAAGTTACGAAATGGTGAATTACAAGATTATGCTTTTTTGCAAATGTTCTAAGAAGAATATGGACTTTGAAAGCTCACGAGAGAATCAAACACCTCATAACCTTTTTATTACTAGTTAGAAAAATGTATTTATTCCGGAATGACATTGTCCTTTAAACACCCGGCCCCAGCTCATCAAAAGGCGGATAGCGCTATCCACCGGGTAAATCACTATCCAGTGGATAGTGCAATTGGTTTCTATATACTTATCCTCTGCATAGTGGTTTATCCGATGGATAGCACTATGGCAGTTTTTAACAACTGGGGGCTGATGTAGCTTACATACAATACTATCTAGAGATAAAAATTCTAAGCAATCGTTCTCCAAAATTTTAAACAATTATTGGATGAGGTTTTTGTGATATCCGGAATAATCAAGGTCGAGGTCAGCGTTCAGGATCTGCCGAGCCGAAGGCCGAGGTTGATAGCACTTAGCGAGACCTTGCCGGATTATTCCGGATATCACAAAAACCGAATCTAATAATTGTTTTATTATACATTTTTTTGAAATAACTAACGACAAATACACCGTCGCATGGAACCGATTTGACGTTGCTCTTGGAAATCATGCGTGCGTTGCGCGCAACCTACAGATTAGTTGGTTATCTGGTAGCAGAAAATCGGAGATAACTGACTAATCTGTAAGTTGCGCTGATTTCCAAAATTAACGACTGCAGTAGGATGTTAGCCAATGAGAAGGTACTAATTAGTGTATATGAGATCAGATATCCGTAACCACCGAAGCCTTCGCAAAGCTTCGCAAGTTGAGTCACAGTCAACTTGAAAGTGGTACCAGCTTTATTAATCCTCTTTCTAAGGGTTCGCAAATCCCCTTTTTAAAGTTTTCAAACTGATTTATTTTTTAAATTCAGACCATACTGTTGCTCATAACTTGCCTAACTTTTACAAAAAGTTTGAGGCAGTATCCATCAGATCTCGCGACATAATATGTTTCTAGTTGAGGTCAGTAATATTTTCACGTGTTACAACTGAAATCGTATAGAAAGGTTTGGAATACACTTATAGTCCAGCATAAAAGCATTCACTAGGTCCATAGAAGCATAGGTTTTCATGAATGTCCATATCGATCTATTTAGTGGTCCTCAGTTACTTCCTCGCTCATGTTATTCGCCTTGTGGCCCCCTCGATCTCCCTTCCGTTGGATGAATTGTTCGTTGGCCTTTTGGTTCAGTGCAGGTTTATTGGTGGTCGTTACTTATTGACCAAAGTAACTTCACTGCTCCTTTTAGCAACCGTTACTTCACTACTGGGCGAATTAAATTTAACAACTAGGCCAGGTTCCTTGGAGAAAACACCCTTCAATCCGTCAACAGAAACACTGTAACCTTGGTTGTTCTCTGTATCTTCAATTGGACGCAGTTCATTAGCCGGCTGATAGCCCGGGTCTGTGGGAACTAAAAGAAAAAATGCATTTGATAGACCTGTAGGATAACTCCAAGCTAATGGACTGATGTGTTGCCGAAAAGGCTGAGCTCCTGTATTTTGATCTTTTGTATTTACATAATTTAGCCACAATCGCTGAAGTATTCGTTGTTTTTCTTGAGCTATATAAAACTTTTGAAGACGTTGGAGCTGTCGTTCTCTTTCGGCTCTGACTGCATTTAGTTGATCCTGTTTGATCTCAGAGTTTTGCTTTTTTTGATCGGACATTTCCCTTGGTCCTTGTTTCATCTTCTTCAACGATTGAGGCCGCTGCTCTACAGTATCGTCAGTCTCTTCGTCTTCTGTTTTTTTGTCTTCATCATCCTCCTGATCTTCGTCCTCATCATCTTCTTCTTCATCATCTTCCTTATCCTTGGACGTTGTTGTTTCTTCTTGGCTCTGTTTATTTTCAATCTGGTCTTCGACGAGGCTTCCCTTTTCATCTGCAACTTGTCCTTCATCATGAACAAGCATCATGTCATCTTTATCTGCACCGTGATAATGAATCTTTGTGACACGTATATGGGGAGCTAAGGCCGCAGAGTTGTCGCTCTCTTTACCCCCGTCAAAATCTGGATCATTCTCACTTTTCCTGGACTCCTGAAACGAAGCTTCGTCTTGTATGGTATCTTTAGTCGATCCAACTTCTTCAGTGGCTTCCTCATCAAAATCCGTACTTGGTTTACCGGCTAAAGGAAGCCTCAACTTCTGTGGAACCTGAATGAGTGGCCCATATGAGGGTCTTTTAGCGACAAACTGCTGAAATTGTATCGGGTATTTCTTCTCTATTGAACTGTTACTTCGGTGATGTTTTGTAATTGGCTTTTTCAGTTTGCTTTTCAACAGTGCATTTATCTTTACAAGCCGAAAGTATGTTACGTTTCTCGTTTTCTCGTCGTTTAAATTGTCTATACGGTGTTGTCTTGTAGAATCTCGTTTCGCGGCCTTCTCTTGGAACTTTCCCTTTCTGAGTGTTGCCAACACCCTTACCTTCCACAATTTCTTCAGGTGATGATGTCCTGAAAAATATCGCAGCGCAATTAATTTATCTAATTTGACCAACATATGTATCTTTTCAGGCGCTTCGTTTTTCTCATAGAGGCGAGTGCGAAACGCGAGTTACACGCGAGTAATGGGTAACGAAGCGCAAGGGACCATGGGAAGGAGAAAAATGAGAGGCGAGGCCCGTTTTCCCCTTCCGGCCTTCTTTTCCGCTCAAATTTTCAGCCCGAGAGAAACGTCTGGGTACGAGGCAGGTATAAAGTGATTAAGCCACGCTTGCGCGCTGTGCTTTGTTCTTGTGGGATGAGCCGCTCCGGGCAGGGGGATTTTGCCTCTGTTCCAAAAATGCTTTCAGACATGAGCTGATATCTGAGAAAGCATTGCCGACGACGTTTTGTCATGTGACCGGAAATTTACGAAATGGATTGCGGACCTGGCTTACTTAATGATAAATTTAAAGGGACAGTTTTATCAAGAGTACTTTGAAAGTTAAGAGATGCGTTGTAATTAGCCTGCGAATACCCTTCGTCGCTAGGGACGTTACGGCTGTAAACCTAGGCTACCTTTTAATCAGTGAATTTCATTGATATAGTAGTGACAGCTAATATAATAATTAAGAAAGAAGTTTAGAAGCAGTGACTTTTACTTACTTTAGAATGGTAGAAGGGAAAGTGGACTGAATGGGGAAAAAGACACTTTCAATTTTGATTTTGGTAACCGAGAAATATCTCTCCAAACAACATTAATTAGAGTATACTGCCTTGTACATGTCTGGAATGTTGGATTGACTTATTCTAAGATTTAGTTCGTGGCCATTTTTATAAATAAGCGAGTAATAAACTTTGTTCAGGGGACGTTTGTTAGAAAGGATACTGCCCAATTAATAAACTGGATTACTCTAATTACTCATGAAAGGACGAAATTTAATAGTCTTTTGCACAAAAAAGACCATTAGTATACGCGCTGTCGGTTATTCCGGCACAGATGGACAAGGAGAAGTTCAAAACCGGGAAAATTTAAACACTGGCATCAGTTCAAGTACCGTTGTTTCTTTGTTAAACTAATTAAGACGCAGTTGGACTCCTGAAACCAAACCAAAAGCTTCTAACATAAACATCTCTGAAGGGTTTTGATACCTCATCAGAAAACAACGCGTGCTGGATACCTTTTGGAGCGTAATTAATGTTGTTATTAGACATCGGATATATCTACCTTGTTGTATTCCATTTTCTTGGGATGCTCTTGTCGCACTTTGGTGAAAAAGAATGACTATACAGGGTACCAATAGGTTCATGAATGGCTACAGTTGTTATCAACAAATGAGATGGTTACAATAGATAGAGCTCTAAATGTTATTATAGAAGCCAGACCATGTGTTTGTTAAGCTCCCACTTCACGCATTCTTGACTCTTCTTCCAATTTGTTAGCGGTCACCCGTATGATTAAGTGTTACCTGCAGGGAAAACAAACAAGGGAATTATCAAGTCACCGAAAATGTCTGCTGTACATTCTGACAGAACTTAGACTTATCGATATGTGGGTCACTGTTGAGAGGTGTCAGTTACAGGAAGGTTTCACCGGTCAGTTTTGGAAGCAAACCACTTCAAATTACCAATTTGTCTATCAAACCTGATCAAACCCCTTTTTTCACAACAGCAACTTCCAAGCGGAGTTAATTCATGTCAAATTTTATAGGTGTACTCATGAGAGTTTTGATTGCTGAAGAGTATAACCTGTGACCATGCCTTTTCTCCTCAGGTTACAGAACAATGACGTCGCAAAGCGTGTGTTCGAGTCCACAGCTGTGTTCTACGGATGTGACCATGCACTACATACAGCTTAACGCGTAGAGAAAACCAACCAGCGTCTGTAACAGAAGCTAAAAGAGGCGAGAACGCTGCCTGAAGGTCACGGGTGGAACAAGGAACCTCTTCCCTCTGCCACGCTGGCAATGAGAAATATACCAGAAAAATAATCACTTTTTGCAAAGCAAGTCTACGAAATTCGGCATTTTTAGTCGGGACCATTTGTGGTAGAATTCGGAAATCATTTGCGGTAGGGAATTGGTCGTGGTCGAATGTGGGAATCATTTGTGATCGGGGATCATTTGCGGTGGTGTTCAGGCCTCCTTTTCCTGTGTTCCCCGTTCCTGCACGCGCTGTAGCGCCTACTGCAACACAGTAGGCACTACAGTGTCTCACCAGTCAGACTGGAGCGACTGAGGCTTCTATCTGTTTTCTTTTACTACAAGAGCCAATGAGATTTATATTTCTTAAACTGACACACCTATCTACACTTGTCGCGGTTGTCCGGAACAAAGTATACAAAAGTTCTACTTTTCGCAACTGTTGTTGTGACATGAACGTCGCGAAACGTGTTGATTTAGCAACGCGTCGTGCACCTTGCATTCCCACGGCGCTTGGACGAACAATGCCAAGTGCTGTAACAGCGCCATTGGGATGATCACTGGATACTTTGAGAAGATTATAAGAATCTTGTGGAATGAAAATGCACCAAACTACGTCAAAATTTGGATTGAAGGCAAAATTGTGGACATAGTTATGATACTGAAAAACACAAAAGCTTCCAAAGCATATTGATACCCTAAGAATACAAAAGGAATCTTCATCTCTGTTGTATGCGAGTTTGCTTCCCAGTTCGCTAGTCCTTCTTTCGTTTCCGGCCGGAAACTTGTAAGAAACACATCTATGATACTCACTGGATTTGCATCGATTTGGATAAAACAAACTACTCCACGTACTTAAATGCTTGATATTTTATTTGATCTTTTCTTGAATCATGTAAGTCGCAAACTGCCATAACAGTAACAACGGACTCTTTCTATCTGTACCGAGGAAAATGCATATACTCGCAAAACAGAATTTTATTTTCATTTTAAGATCCAGCTTGTCCTCTCAACAAAAGAAGTCCGAGAAAATCTTGGTCAACCAGTTTTACCACTATAATTTCTCCACCGAAAAAGTAGAAGAGCTTAATTAAAATTTGAAGGGGGTTAGATTCGTACAAATAGTTTTCTATATTGGATATCCTGAGCAGTCTTTGTTAGCGACGTCAGCAAAACAGTTCCAGATAATTCTCCGGGGTTTCCCCTAGTGATCTCCGAAGCAATCACTCAAAGAATCCCGTTGAGAATATTCTCCGAGGAATTGTTCGGAGAATCTTTTAAGAATCCTTATGACGTGTTAGATACGGCAAGTTTCTTGAGATGTTCCATAAACACTTGTAAACTGACGTCATCAGTGAGTACAGGCGCGCCTGCTGCATCTTGGCCCCAAGCGAACATATTGTTGTGGGTCTGGGACGGGTTCACTTTCGACAGCAGGAAACGAGCCTGAAAACAATTAATTTTAACAAATAAGCCAAAAACTACTTTCAGTGCTGACCCAAACAAATAAACATTCAGTTCCCATTGCATCTGCTATACTACTGGATAGACTTATGCCAAGCATACATTAGAGTAAAGAATTCCCGACTATCAGTCGTTCAAATTTTAAAGTTGATCGCCAAAATTGTTAGCGATTTCAAGTTTAAAATTTATCAATCTAGAGATTGAATAAAGAGAACGTGAAAAAGCGTATTACCTGAGAGCCACCGTGTTCAGTTTCTATGTAGCGGGGCATGGGGAAGCGCACTTGTAAAATCTCCCCAGCATCATCTACCGGACCTTGCAGAAGACTTCGAAGGCTCTCGTACTGAGGGTCGTTATGGTAACCGGCTTTCTTCCACTGTGCAATCGTCTGAGAAAAAATACAAGACAAGGGTAAAGATCAAAACATTCGTAAACTGATCAAATGAATCAATTAGGCTATTTTCAAGTTCCAAACACTCTCACTTTCCAAACGAGGCAAAAAAGAAGTGCAAAAACCTTTGATGTTATTTTCATACCAATGTCTTCGCACTTAGCCTCACTTTGAAACAGAGGCTTGAGGCAACTTGGAAATGGCCTTTTAGGACAGTGGAAAACCTGGGTTTACCCTTAAGAGAATAACTTGAAGCTTCAACTATTAAAACTTACCTCTCCATGGTAAATAAGGATTTGGAAGAATGTATCTAACAGTAGAATTCTGTCTGGAAGGATACTACTTGAGTCTAGTAAAACAGGCTGAAATACAAGACAAAAAAAGGGTGAAAAACATTTTCCAGTAAGTTAGCATTCACCAACATATGGTCCAGCTCTTAAATCAACTATTCACGAGTCAAAGGGAGCGTTAGTAGATTCCAACAAATTTCGCAAAAACTATTGAATTGTACTGAATTTTCTTTCAGGAATAACATGAAGTCTGTGAACTGTTCGTAAAAAATGGCTATATACACGTAAGGTCCGGCTACTCAATAATTATTTCCAAACGGGATAATTCATGTGATTTTAATAATCGTTTACCAAAATTGTACTGATGCTAATACAGTGTCAGGTGCTATTAATTTTGTTTAGAACATCAGATGGTAACTAAACTTATTATTAAACTAACCTCAGGTGGTCCATGGAAGGAATATGAGTACAGAATAGGCTGAATCATAATGAGCGAGTTTGTCACATCTTCACGGTTCAGAATGTGTCTAAATATAAAGAACAAAAGATAGTACTGATAGTCTTCTAAATACCATCAATCCTCTATTAAGGCCCCTTCTCTCATATGCACCCTCCCCCCCTGCTCCCCCTATATTCTTCATAACCAAATTTAGTAAATGTATTGACTCTATGACTGTATCAATTAATCACGTGGACTGATCTTGTAAGGTTTAATAATTCATGTGCCCGAAGTTCGGATTTGTTTTTGATCTTCGAATACTAGACCTGTAACTTCGTGTGCTTGAGCTGCTTTGTGGTTTCAGTTGCTAAGCAACTGAAAATCCACCTTGTCAACATGCAGTGCAGTCCGTAATTCGGGATGACCGACGAAACGTGTGTCGTAGTTTTCGACCGTCTTCGCTCGATTTCGAGCGGTTTTCGACGTTATATCAAAGCATCGAAGACTTCCGTTTGGTTTTCGCTCTATTGACGAAACATTTGTCGTACTTTTCGACCATCTTCGCTCGATTTCGTACGTTTCTCGTTATTTTACTTTCTATTTCTTTACAGAAAATAACCCTAGTGCGTGTTAACGTCAGACGAGCCTTGTATCGAAAATCTTAATTTGCGTAAATTTATATACCTGAATGCCCAAGATAGTTGTTTTGAAAAGAACAATCGTGCGCAAAGAATTTTGTTCACAAACGAGCCTAGGTAGTGGGCCATTGATACCATCTTTTGATTGTTTGGGAAAGCAGTATAGCGCCCCGTTTCACCAAAATAAACAAGCTCCGCCCTCTCAAATAAGCCCCTCCTTCAAACGTGCTGGAAATAAATATGCCCGCGGGAAGGCTTAATAGAGGATTTAAGGCACGACAGGGAGTTATTTTGCCAAGCTCTCACTCTAGAGATGGCTAACGACGGCTTATCGCCAGGAATAGGTCACAGATCTATCAACTCCTTATATATTCCCACTGTTTTACTTGCTTCTTCTTCTTCTTTTATTCACGGGCAACGAATTATGTGTATCATATATTCTTCAACACATATTCGTACAGCATCACTGACTCCTCTACCTTACTGTGAGACATAGTCACTTCAACGAAGTTGTCGTCCAAGGACAAGAGTTTCTCACCTGTAGTAAGCTGTTTCATCAGGACTGTTATTAAACACTTGAAGAAACTGTGAACGTCTCAAATGAAACATAAACTGAAACATACAGAATTGAACAATCAGTAAACCAGCCATGATGAAAAAAAAAAACGGCTATAGAGATAGTGGGTGAAATACAGGATAGGATGGGTACGTTACGACAACTGACTACACTTTCAGTTTACCTGTGGATAAAGAGAGAAGTTCTCTGCGAGTCGGAATGATCCTGGATCATCCTTGTGGTATTCACCAAACTTTTGACACAGTCGTATGAGCATGCGATCTAGCCATCGCAACACATCTGGCCCATCATCTCCTTCAGCTCTGTAACGAAAGCAGGAAACAGATTAAATCATTACATTTCAAGTGGTATTATGTTTGAGAAGGTTTTCTACGTTATCTCGCAACTAAAATGCCACACAAATGCCGCTGTCTTGAGAAGCCGGCTTTACATAATGATGGTTGAGAGTAAATTCGTTGCTGCAGTCATTACGAATACTTGTCTCGTAGGGATCGTAGTAAAGAGGAATATTAAAACCCCTATAATACAGGTTGCAGCTGCCGTCTATGTGACAATGGACTTAATAATCGACAACATACGTAGCAAACAAGAAGGTGGTGTGGTCAAGCGGTTAGAGCGATGGACCTCCAGCCCAGAGTTCAAGTCTCGCCCTGACCGCCAACTGGATTTGTTCTTGGTAGTCCTGCATGACTTCAAATTCTCGATCACGCTTGTGACTAGCCAAATGGTTTGCCTCCGGCCTGTTGAGGTTCTTAACCCTGTTATGTTTATTTGAATTATTTGTTGCAGTTTTGTGTTCGGCCCCACCAGCTTTCGCGCTGTAAATATTGCCCAGGGTAAATCCAGCCTTTAAATTTCCGATTGAAATACAGATCCAAGTACGAGTTCGGAAAACGACTAAGGAATTTGGAGTCAGTGAAGTAACCATCTCACTCTTTCCAGTCACTGTCCAAGAGAGACTTAACGGTTAAGACTGAGGGATAAGTCTTTACAGAAGATGCGAATTCGTACTCCATCGTGTAATTGTAGTTCAATGAAGGTTGCGATTACGTACCTGAAAACAGCTATTCTGCTCATCATGACAGCTGCAGCTTCCTGGTCAAAACCCAGGGCGATATGTTGAATATTGGTCGAATCTACCCAGTTTCTTGCGCATGTTGTGACCCTCACTCTCCGCTGACCGCTTGAGTGTTGGTACTGTGTAATAAATTGTATGCATCCTCGTCCACCCTGAGGTACTGGAGCTGTGTGCTGCGATAAGTCACAAGTAAAAGATGTTCAAGCCATTTATAATAATAATAATAATAATAAAGGCATTCTTAACCTAGCCTGCAAGCAAGCTCACCTGGGGTCCAGGGAAGCGGTGGTGCAGGGTATGCAAAGCGCTACGGAGAGCTTGCTGGCAGGCTAAGAATGACCTACAGAATTGACTTCATAGCAAGAGATGTCTGTATAAAAGGGAATCAGCAATAGACCTTATTCACGATGCCCGCCATCCTTGAACGCTCTTAAGGACTGATGGGATAAAAGCGATGTCACGTGGTTTCTCGGGGGGCAAACAAGGGATAATTTTTTCCAATACAAGAAATCGCCGTCGAATTGGTTTATTCTTGACAACAGAAAATGAACAACTTCCTATATTTTAGACGATAATGGCAAATTGTGGGTGGAAGTGATCATTTTTCCTTTTCTTGGATGCAGTAGCGTCCGTAGATGTCCTTACAGCAAGCAATAATGACGTTAGCTTTGTCGAAACTCAAACCGTGCATTTTGCATGACCATTAAATCGCCGTTTCGTTTTGAGAAAATAAACAAAGTCGACTGCGATTTATCGCATTGGCAAATTTTATGTTTTGTTTGCCCCCTGAAGTATCACGTGATGTTACTTTTATCCCATCGACCCTAAAGCGCGTGCAAAGATGACTGTCACAATGGTTTTGGTACTCTCCCCTTGCATGTAAGCAACAGTAAAGATGAGGATCTAACATGTTCTAATGGTTATGCCAGTGTTTGGTATTCTTTTTTACCTGATTAACTATTTCAAAGAAAATGGCAACTGTTGTCTGAGGCTCCAATCCGCAAAGTTTCCATGCACAGGTCCCTCCAACACCAATTTCCTAAAAAAAACCAACACACAACGAAGAAAAATCAGACATGCTCTAACAAAAAACCCTTCATAAAACAGTTTAAAGTTCTGTGCTTAACTTAAAAATAAATTTAACATACATGTATTCTGTTACAGGAAACTCGCCTCTCAGAAAGAAACTTGGGAGGTCAAAAATAATAAATTTATTTAGTAAATTCCACACCGAAAATGGCTTTACATTGTAAATAAACTTCGTAAAAATGAATTGCGTCCGACTCATTAAGTTTTATGTCTGAATTAACAGGCTCATATCATTTGAGTCGACCCAAATAGGTATTAAGTTCGCTACCTGAAACATGTGATGTTTGAACAGGGCCATATTATCCAAGAACAACTATAATAATCTTAAACAGTGTGATTGTAAGTACCGTTTCTGACACATTGGGTCCTTTTCTGTCCATTGATACGCACGGTCCTATGGCACCAGACAACCGTAGCTCCCTGGAGGTCTAAACCAATAATAAACAGCACCATAAATAAAAACCTACAGCTACATCAGTCACAGTAAGGGGATAGAAAAATCAGAATAATACAGCATTTAAATTGGTTTCCAGGATTTAGAAATGTTTGAAATCACCCATGTAACCTCTCAAAAAATGGAATTAACACTTCTAAGTTGGGAAAAAAAATTCTTAAAGAATTATTCTACATTTATAAAATATTTTGTCAAGTTTTAATATATTTGAATAATTTAGCTATAAAAATAAAATTTGAAATACGAATTAGTTGTATTATTATGATACTATTGCTATAATAATAATAATATGTAATAATATTAAAAATAATGCGTTTTTCTTAAAATTAATACAATACTTTGTTTTTCCACATTAGTTTATACTAACCTTCACTTCAAGTGTTGCACCAAAAGCCATTTTAAACTCCCCACGCATGTCTTTGGCAAAAACTCTTTGAAAAGTCTGTTTGAAAAGGGCTGTGTTGAATGAATCACCCATTACCATGTAGCCTCTGTGGACAACAAAACAAAAGCAAAAAAAACATCAAGCTCTCTTGCAGATCAGAATGCATTCCAATCACACTGGGAGATTTATATTATTTTACAGTATAAGCCACTTTAATAAAAGTGTGTTAGTAAGTTGTTATTGGTAAGCAAGTCTCCCATTTCCACCAGGCTTGATCAGTGCCACTCTCCTGAGTCTGGTCTTTGATCCTCCCCTAAAAGACTGCTCTTTCGGGGATGAGTATGTGCTTATTTTCCTGAATAGTGACTGGTAATAGAGGAAACAAGGACTGATTCAAATCACAACAAAATTAATTCAAATAACAGGGGGTAAAGAGAATCATTTTTACAGCTTGCCATTCAGGCAAGCTGAAGAAAGCATTTACTAGCCCAAATGTCATTTCAACTAGCCCCAAAAGCTTTCTGATGAGCAGAATTGATTTCACAGTTCTTCTTCAGTTTGAATTCCTCAAAAAACATTACTTGCCTTTGCGGGCAAGTTAAGAACAGAATTCACTAGCCCGATAGGAAAATCCACTAGCCCCGGGCTATCGGACACCACTTTCTTTGCACGCTGAATAACAAAATTAATATTTGCCCAAGACATAAGTGGTGCATCATAAACTGTTAAAAAAATGAACAATAATTAATAATATTTTATTTAATAATCTAGTGTACATACCCTGTGACATTAGGAAAGCTTTTAATCTCATGCAGTCCTGTTTGATCCAACTGACAAGCAAATATATCCACAACATGGCCATTCTCTGCTGCACGCTTTGAAAGTGCTTCATAATGCTACAAGTTACATGATATAGATGAATTAGTTTAAATATAAAAAGTGACAAAGAATGTGCCAATGGTCAGTTCAGAATGCAATGTAGAATCTTTCAAGATGGTTTTTTTACAGTTTAAATTATACCTGCCAACTTTTTCTGAGATATAAGCGTGAGATTTTTATCCTGGGAGTGCAGGGACTTTTGAAGACGACACGATCATTTCCGAAGATTCCCGAAGAAGTCCGAAGTCTGCCGAAGGCAAAGTTATTGAGAAAACGCTTATCCACAAAATCAGAGATTGCGAGGAAGGTATTGTCATTTATTCATTTTACACATGGTTTTCGTTGCTGACATGGGTCTGAGTTAACATATTTTTGGAAATTGTGTCTAGCAAGATGGCAACAACTCACATTTTTCAATCAGGCGTGAGAAATTGGCCCCCAAGCGTGAGCTGGCGTGAGATGGAAGTTTTCAACCCGCGGGCGTGAGAGTTGGCAGGTATATTTAAATGCTAATGGAGGCTTTAAGTCATCAAAACAGAACAACAACTTTGCATGTATATCACTTCATTTGTACCACAGCCAAACCCCATAAATACAGACACAGAATGGGATATAGAAAATTTCCATATTAATGGGGTGCCCATATTAAGTGGGTCATGTTAATAAAGCCAAAAATCATCTTTCACAAAGTTGTCAAATTTAATGCAAGGAAACATTACAAAAATCGCTCATCTTTGTACTACTTAATAAAAACTGATCTCTGCATAACTAGTTTCATGCCTCAGTCTTCAATTGGCGTCTACAAATCATTGTATCCGGTGTATTGTAGTGCTGTGAACATCAACATGCCCTCAACTAGAGATTTTTTTACCTTCAAAAAGGAAAGGTTTGTAAAAACATGCCATTGATAATGAAGTGTCTGCATTAGCGAGGTTAACTTTCTATGAGAATCTGTTCATTGGTCAAGAAACATGTGTCTGTTGTCCGATAAAAGGGTGTCTGTATTAAGTGGGTTGAATTTAGAGAAAAGGTATGGACTTTCCCCAGGGACAAAGCAAACTGTCCATAATAACGAGGTGTCTATATTAAGCGGGTGTACATAAAGTGGGGTTCAACTGTATTATTTGCCATCCCTGCATGACTGCGAAGTGAAATGCCAAGTTTTAAGTTTTATGGAGGAGGCAAAAAAGCAACAACAACATTTTCTTTCTCTTTCTGAACTTGGTTATTGTTCTTTGGATGTGATAGAGATTAAAAGAACACAAATTCACTTTTAAGGGATGTTTTTGCTGCAGTCACAGTCGTGGTATCTCAAACTCCCTAAAGACAGCTGCACGCCAAATGCACTGTAGCTTTAAAATGTTAAAACAGTTGTGTACATTCCAATTTTATATGTTAAGCCTAGAATCAATCAAATCAACTAAGATAAGAACTATCTTTTTGCTGCAATGATGAACATGTTTATTTAGGTTGTATATGAACTTGGTTACTTTGATAACAAAGTAACCTTAAGATACATGTACAGTCATGTACCTTGATTGCCTTTCTGACAAATCTTGCATTATCCTTCTCAAGATCATGATGTGATCTCATTGGATTCTTTAACTCATTGTCAACAACCATGCCTGGGCCCTGTTACAATCAAAGAGACACTTAACAATAATTATGCACCAATAACTTAATAATAATTATTATCATCCACCAAAAATTAAGACACTGCTTTGATCCTGTCGGTTACAAATTCCTGCAACAATTGGGGTTGTCTAGAAAAACTAATCTAAGGTATTAGACTTCTGGCCAGCCAAGGTTGCAAATTTAGCTTGGCGATGTTACATCTATTATTCACCACCAGGCGATTTTCTAGTGGAAAAATAGAAAAGTAGTTTTTTTCACATACAGTGTACCAGTACAAATGTACATGTACAGGTTGCAAGTATAATTTTGCCATGTTACCTGTGTCGCAGGTCCACCCATGAAAAGCATGATTCTTCCACCAGTGTTGGGGTAAGTACACTAAAATGTGAAAGAAGTTTCATTTTGTGCAGTAAGTAATATGTTGCTCAATTTGGAATATTAAACTTTATTTTCGCTTGCACTTCTGTGAGAATTTACAGTAAGCCATGAACTCAAAAAGGTACTTAGCTCTAGAGTTTAAATGTAACTTCCACTCTATTTTTATTGGTATATTTTCGTTGATTATTTAGAAAAAGAGTAAATCTCAACATGATGTATTTGCCAGAAACTTCAAGAGCTCGGGATTTTCTTTGTCAAATACACATACATCAATGTTCCACAAAGCATGCATTCAATTTTTTAACAAGAACTAGTGAAGCCTGTTGCTTGAAGGAAATAATATAAAAAATTATTACTCCCTAGCTTCAAGCAACAGGCTTTGCAATTTCTTAAAACTTAGTCGATAGCTATCGGAAGTCATCATTATGCTAATGTGACAAGAATAAGGTGATTTGAATAATAATGAATGAATGAATGATTTGTTTATTGACACCATTTGCAGCTTAGATCTGAATTGCAGGTACAAGTCAGTTGCATAAACAATACATAATTATGACACTAAACGGTAGCATATTTTACCGTCACAAAATTAGCGAAATGATCAGTAGTAGATGGTAGGCTGGTAAATGATGGATTTAAATGCGTACAATAAGCTGAAGATAAGTGAACAATTCTGCTTTAAATTTTAAAAGGGAAGATTAAGTTGTCAGGACTAACTCTTTTTACAAAATTGACACAAGGATCTTTGTGACGTTGCTTTAAGTTTATACACTGTACATTATGTGCGCTACATTATTAGGACAAGGCACCGGCAGCCCAAGCGCACTATGTGTGGGTTCGGGCTTCAGAGGTCATTTGGTTGGAATATACTAGAATTATTAGTGTATTATCTGATGCTAAATAAACGCAAAAATCTTAAAGATATGAAGTCTTCTTGTTTGTCTATCTGTACTAGTAGCCTTTAAGATAACGAAGGTCAATATTTCTTGCATTATTACCTGTGATTCAGGCCCTTATTGTTTGAATTTTCTCACATGTATTCAAATCTACAACGCTAAGAAAAAAAAATCATGATCACGCGAAATATTGATTCAAAAAGCTCCCTTACCTTTAGTTCATAGCCACTCTGTGTCCTACGGCCGGTTTCAACGCCGTTTAGTTGACTTTCTTTCCATCGAGTACTGAACACTATAAAAGAACCCCTTCTTTTATAGTGTTCAGTATTCGATGGAAACTAAACGGCGTTTAAACTGGCCGTAGGACACAGAGTGGCTATGAACTAAAGGTAAGGGAGCTTTTTGAATCAATATTTCGCGTGATCATGATATTTTTTCTTAGCGTTGTAGATTCGAATACATGTGAGAAAATTCGAACAATAAGGGCCCGAATCACATGTAATAATGCAAGAAATATCGACCTTCGTTATCTTAAAGGCTACTAGTACAGATAGACAAACGAGAAGACTTCATATCTTTAAGATTTTTGCGTTTATTTAGCATCAGATAATACACTAATAATTCTAGTATATTCCGACCAAATGAACTCTGAAGCCCGAACCCACACATAGTGTGCTTGGGCTGCCTGTGAACAAGGCAAAACTTAAATTAAATAATTTTTTTCATCACTGTGAAGTGTACTTAAGACACTTAAGCCTCTTATTACAAGTGATACTCAATATGATCTGTACCTCCAACAGACCGATAGCAATTGAAAGAGCTGCACCAGTGGATCTCAGGGGTCTTTTTCCAGTAGCAACAGGCCAGGGGTCTCTCTGAAGCTCCCCAAGTAAATCAGTAAGGCTCATGTCACACTTGTGAACTGGCTGCAGAAATCTGAGGAAAGAGGGAAGATACAAAACAGTTACATGTAAGAAAATGAAACTAGTTTCACTTAACCCATTCGCCCCTGAACCGCCTGTAACCGCCCATGCGGATCCAGGTCCTTTCTACCCATTGTGACGTCATCAGTTTTAACGGTCAAGGACAACTTTCTTCACTAACTTGTGCAGAGTGAAGAGATCTTTCAAACCATACCAGAATGAGCACAATTCAGTCAAGGACACCGGAGAAACAAGCAAAAAACCACGTGACATTGACCTGAAAATCTCCATGAAAATCTTGTTCCATTACCCACCTACCTTTCCTTTCGCCTAATCCTAAGATCCTAAAAGCTTTCCTAAAAACTCTTCCCACCAAAATCAAGCCTACTAAATGCCCAGCAAGAGAAACAAAAATGAGGCAAGAAAAGCAAAAAAAGGGGGGAGGAGAGAAAGCGAAAAGTAAAAGTCAAGACTGCTGTGTCACTTTTAAACCCAAAAACTATCTCGAAATTTTGCTTTCTGCGCATGCCCGAACTTCGCAAGCTGATATTTTGCATCTGGATCAGAAGGCCGCGAAGTGTTCGACCTGTAAACCAGTTTGTGGTAAGTTTTAGCTCTTTATAGCACGACAGTGACCAGAAAACCACTCGACTAGCTTCAAAACGCGTTTTTCGGCAAAATCTCTAGGAGCGAATGGGTTAATGAAGCCAAAACAAAAATAAAACCACAACATAATAAATTCTTTGCTGTTTAAATTGTGAGTCTACTAAGAAGAAAGACATGGAAAAATTCCTTATCAAGCCCATTTTTTTTCAGTTTAAATTGCTTACATTGATGATGAATAACTTGCACCTCAAATACAAACATCTGTGTTCACACAAGGGTACTATGATTTTTACACTTAGTAAGATATACACGTACAAGAACACATTCAGGTAACTGCTGTGTTGAACCTCCCATAAGCAACCACCCAAAATGCAAAGATTTACTTACTTACGAGAGGTGGTCTCTACAAGAACCGAACCACAGGGGGCCTCTTCTGAGAAGAGGTCCGGACCCATCTACTTTACGGAAGATAATTTATTGCATGCAATTTCTAAGTTACATGTACATTGCACACCATGTGTAGGTCCATGTTGTTATTTAAGTTATTCTTATATTTTAGGCAGCATGGTGCACACAGCGAACAGAGAGATCCGGTGGTCGCACATGGAGGTTTGACTGTACTGTTACTGGCTATGATAAATTATTATTCTCAGACAAAAAATTTGCTTTACTGTCACTATTAATTCTTACCTGTTAAACATGTCATTGCCAGGTTGATGCTGTTGTGGGGGGACGGGGCCTCCTCTCATTTGTGGCTGCTGGCCTCTTCCACTGCTGCCTAAACCAAGCATCTCCTAGAGCAAATACATGTACACAGCAAAAGTAGCCCTGAGTAATGGTACTGGAAGTACTGGTAATTATAAATTCCAATGAGGGTTTAATATTAATGCTCCATGCAAACAGATGCAACATTGTTGTGTGTTACACGTGCAAGCCCACAACTCGCAACATTTTCTTTTGTTCCATGAAGGACAAAGTGTAGTGCAACATTGTTGGATCCACTTGTGCAGCTCCTCAAACATTACATGGGTGTTACTTATGGTCTCCTTGAACATTATTCACGAGTGTCACAGCAGTGGAATTCTTTTAAGTTATCAATTTTATGGTCATTAGGGGTTGTTACATCCATTTGCACACCACTGCCAACACTATCCAAAAACCATCAGCATTCTCCCAAGCTAACAATGTTGGGAGTTGCTGTGTCTGTTTGCACATAGCAATAATGTAAATTACAACAATCAGTACAGTGCATGTACATGTATGTACTCCAACGATTAATAACATTATTATAACCATGGACTTAAAATGATAGTACAGTCAACTCCCGATAACTTGAACCTTCAGGGAAATTCAAAAAAGTTTGAGTTATCTCGAGTTTGAGTCATAAGGAGCTTGAAGCAAATAGCCCGGATTAACAAAAAAAGCTAGTTTTTACTGCACATTGAGCATTTTAATCATATTAAATTTAATGTTAAGTGAAAATTGAAAGATGCTGCTGGATTATAAAATAATCAGAACATAACGAAACAAAACATTGCCTAAATAGATCGTGGGTTTTACTGTTTTGAGAAGCAAAACTGTTTCATGCTAGATTTGTGGCAAACAATATCATCCTCCACAAGTAAACTATAAATGCCTACAACACGTCAAATTATGGGAAATTCAAAATCCAATGTTTTGGACGCCGGTACACTCACTGTTTTTTCCCGACTTTTTAGGGGGTCTAAACATGGTTTGAGTTATCAAGGGTAAAATTACATTAATAGAAAAGATCTGAGTTAGATGGGAAACAAAAAAATAAAAATACTTTGAACTAACAGGGGGTTCAAGTTACTGAGGGTAAAATTATAGTAAACATATGAAGGAAATCCAAGGGAAATCGATTTTGGTTCGAGTTAGCAAGGGTTTGAGTTATTAGGAGTCAACTGCAGTTTGTAAAACTTTATTATGAACAAACCTGTATTTGCTTGGCATTTAGATCCTTTGTTCCTCTAAAAACATAGCTCTTTGAACATCCTTCACATCCCAGCTCATGAACATGAACCTAACATAACATAACAGAACAGTGGTTAATTATGTCAGTTACTTACAAGCACATCTGTACTTGCTGACGAAAGTACAACAGTACATTAATTTTGTATCATCTTCACTGAAAAAAGCTAACACAAACACTGACACAGCGACTATATATGCAAGTGTTTGTTGACTTATCCTCATTACCACTATAGGTAACAGTACACAAAAACAAAAAGGAAAAAATTTAAAAAAAACTTAATTGAAAAGCATGTGAAACAGGGTCAACATTTTTGAAATACAGTAAAACGCGTAACATCCTAATAACAGATAGAGGGACAGAGCCAAGTGTCCATATTGATATTAAGAAGGCGTCTGAATTTTAGATAATTATCTCTGTAATCAAGTGAATTGTTTGCATCACAGAGATGCCTGTAACAGTGGATGTTTGGCTGTATCACTTACCATTTTACCAAATGTTATTAGCCCAACTAAAGCATTGGGTGGCATTAGACTCAAGGACATCTGCAGGGATTCCTGAAAATACCAAAAAACTATTAGAATACATGCATCATGGAGCATTCAACCCACATCACTGGACAAATTGATGAAGTCAAACGTATAAACAAAGACAAGTTTAAAATACTGTTTCCAAGTTAACTGCCCATGTTACTGAATGGACAAGCATCATTCTCCATTATTCAGCCCACTATAAATTCACTATCACATTTACATGTACATCACAGTGACTGTGAATACATGTATGCCGTCTATCAACATTTCACCAGGCATTAGGCATTCCCTTAGGCATCAGAGACGGGAGAATTCTATGTTTACTAGACAGACTTTTCTAGCTAACATCATTACTACGGTAGCCTATGACAATTTTTTATTCAGACGTGAAGCATGTTTTAAAATATACTCCTGTAACCAGGAAATAACTGGAATATTGAAAAATGATGAAATCAACATGTCACGAGCATGAGACAAAGAAAATATCTGAGCCCCCGACAGGTATTAAACCTCTGATCTTCTGAACACTGGTTAGATGCTCTAACCACTGAGCTATGATCTATGATGTCCTTCGTAGCTCAGTGGTTAGAGCATCTGATCAGTGTACAGAAGGTCATAGGCTCAATTCCTATCAGGGGCTTGGATATTTTCTGCATTTGGAAAATGCACTCGGCAAATCCTTTTGGTCAGCGCATCCTTCTTCAAGGTTGCATTTCTTACTAGTCGTACAGTGTACATATGTCTTTTTTACTTTAGGTTGAGTTGGTAAAGTGTGAAATTTCATATTTGGTAAATTTCTCCAGTTGCTGGTGCATCCAGGTACGCAAGAGCTAAATTTACCCATTTTGATGATTTTTTTGGGTTTCAAGTAGAACCTGAGAAACAACAGCAGTGTCCCCCTGGCAAAACAACCCCAGGGTGCAGTCTCAAGCCAGGGATGTCACTTAGATTTCAAGTTGCTGGGTAAATAAAACAAATAGGTGGGGAATCAGATTGCTAGGAATTTGGTTATATTTTTCTCCTATTTTCCTACGAAAGTAGCTGAGGGCCACATTTATAGTAGCCTGGGAAAAACCCTGGCTCCCACCTCTTAATGACAGCTCTGCAAGAGTGACCTCAAAATGGCCAATAGGATAAGCAAAATTTATTTCCAACACCATCAAAAAATTAATACAGAAATTAGGTGAGCCATGAACATTGTAACCAAACCTTGACAGCTTGAAAGTCTTCATCATCCATACATGTGTCCAACACAATCAGGTAGATCAATGGTCCCGATCCTCCACCACGCTAAAAAAAATCAAACAATACAGTGAGGATGATGATGATGTTGATGATGCTGCTGCTGATGATGATTAAATAGTTGTATTAATCAGGGTGCGAAATGACATTCCTGGGGTATTCATTTAAAAAAGGCATGTAGAGCTACATTGTATTTACTGGTACACCATGTTGATATGCTTGATAAGTGATAAAACACTGTGTCTGTGCATTCAACAAAAATAAAGAACGTGAAAAACCATTACACTAAGTTTGTATGGTTGCACAGAGACAAGTGGTCATTATTTTTACTACCTGTAAAGTGTACTCAATAGTGGAGAACTGTGGAATTAACTCTGCAGGTTGATGTTGTTCTGTGATTCCAGCGTACTGAGGGGGAAACTGTTGAACAAAAAAGCTCCAGTTACAGTTGAATAAATATGAGGTTTTAGATGGACCTATAAATGGGGTAGGGGTAGGCAGGGCTTGAAAAAAGTTAAGTGTGCTCGTCTGGAACGAGTAGTGACTCATAAGGCTCACCTGCCTGATGGGTAAGGCAGATCATGCTCCAACTAAATCATTACCTAAGGCAAGAAAGTGGTAGCCCCAGGCAAGCTCAACGAGAGAGCTGCTTACCCAAAGGACAAGCTGGAATTCGAGTCTTTTTTTGAGTGCTGGTAGGGAGTGTACATGTACATCAGGCTGGGCTTGATGGTTTGGCAGGTCACTTGTATACTTAGACAATGATATGTAACCTCCCAAAAAATAACTTTAATAACAATCTTCAGTTATACTTCCCCTCTAGAATACCTCCCCAACTCCTCTTGCAAAAGCCTAAAGAATTAAAGCATCATCCTAGTCTTAATATGAATTTTGCACGCTTGAGTAAGTGCTGTTCCCTTATGGGTCTCCTCCAAATGTTCTTGAAAATGATAAGCCTTAGGGAGATTGGGCGTAGTACAGTTGTTAGTAGCCTGAGAATTTAATGGCCTATATTTTTAACGCCCTCAACTTGGTCTCCTATGAAAAGAAAAAAGCGACAACCCGCGCAAAATTTCCATACTGATGATGTGTCACTACCCAGATCCTCAAAGTGCTTCTGACTAGTTGAAAATTTACTTCATCCAATCAAAAGCACTATGCAGATCTGGGTAGTGATGCATTATCGGCATGACATTTCTGCGCTTGTTCCCCAGACATCATTTCTCCAGAAGACCAGTGGTGGCACTGTGAAATGTTGGCTGTTTTCTAAAGCTACAATTGGCGACAAAATTGTTGCAACATTGTACTCAAATAGGGAAAATTCAGAGAGCAAAAGAATCCACACCCCTCCCCTCCATTCAAAGTTGGAATTTTTTGATGCTTTCTATAGGTAGATCAAAACACACAACATCACATGGAGGGGATGGGGGAGGAAAAGTTTTATTTTTGTGGCTTAATAGAGTATGTATAGCAATTTAATGTCTTGATGGTGGGATGACTTGCCAATCTCATCAGTTGGCTTGGATAATCACTGATGAGCCAATGAACAAACACATACATGTAAGTAAAAAAATGTATGTACGGTATGTCTAGAAAGATACTCTGAGGAATTTTCTCTCAAGTAAAATTATAAAATAAATTTGATATTTATTTTTAAAAGAACCATCAACACATCTTGGAAAGAAAATCTCTGTAAGCTTAAATAGCTCTACATGAGGCAAAAAGTAAAATTCATACCGCATTTCGCTGGAAGCAGAAATTGCAATGCCACACTTTTGATCGATAGTCCACTTGGCTGATCAAGGAGAAAGAAAAGAAAGGAACTTACCGCAACATCTAGATCACAAGAACATTACAAACATCACAGAAGCCTAAGAAATTCCAAACACATCGATGCCACCTACCAAAAAGGATTTAAAACTGCTCTACAGGTATTTCTAGTACATAGAACAGGATCATAACAAATTGGAGGAAGTTCTGGCCGTTCCTTTAGAGGTGTGAACATACAACCAACGGGAACAACCTAAATCAAACCACGATTTGAAAATATTTCACTCATATGATCAGCTGAAAACAACGATAGAACGGATTTTCCTGCATTTTGTCATTTTCAACTCACCATTCGTGTAGCTTCCAAACGGCTTGAAGGCCAAACATTCCAACTAAATCTAACACCATCACGATCCTCATTTTGATTTATAAAGTCTTGATACGTCGTCATTTTCACCAGAAGTGGTCCGAATTTCACAGACTCTCAGCCTAACTTCTGACAAATCAACCAAAAAGTTGCCAACAGCTTTCATGCCACGTCGCCTATGTAATCTATTGGAACCTGGTAACTAGTGTTTCGTCTTCCTCGGTCTGCTACTGTCGGCGACACGCTGGGCCCCCAAAATATCCTAATTGCAGTGTAAAGAGAAAGTGCGATAACAATAATTTTTAATGGAGTTTTGTTCTCAGCATCTATTATAATCAGCAATGATATTCTATCAAAAATTTTCTGTTTTTTGTTTTTTGTTTTATTATTAATTAAGCCCACGTTCGTTATATACAACATATTATATACGCATGAAGTTGTGCGAAAATTCCTTAGCGACGAGTTGGAGATGGAAAACGCAGCAGATATTGAATTCCAGCGAGCTCACAGACAAGGAAAGAAGAAGACGGGCGAAACTAGACCGGTGATTGTTCGTTTTTGAGATTTCCAGAACGTGAGCTGGTTTTTCGAAGAGTACGCGAGCTGGCGGATGATATCGATATTAAGGGATTCAAAAACACTATTTACAATTCCTGTAGATTTAAAAAGCAATTAATTTAGCTTTAAAAAAGTTAATTTAACTAAGAAAATTTTTTTCGAATTACAAACATTTCATTTCAATAAAAAAAATAATAATAAAAAAAAAACTGTCAACCTCTAAAATTCAAAAGTTTCTTTCAACTGCTAAAAACAAAAAAAAATAGTAATAATAATAATAATGAAATAAAAAGATATATATGAAGTAAGGAAACACATCAATAGTCCGATTTAATGGCTCCTTCAGCAACTTCGACGTCGATATCAACATTCTTATCGATATTAAGGTCTACGCGGATTTTCCTTAAGAAATAAGCGAAAGAAGAAAAAAGCAGTGGCCACGTCTTAAAAAATCAAGAGAGGAGGGAAAGACTGCTTTCTTTAGCAAATCAGAACCCGAGAAATTGTTTATCGATGGACGATTTGTTCCCTTATAGACAAATCTAGGTTTTTTGGACGCAGTTTTATTTTATTTGACTATGTTTATGCTTTTCATCAGTCTGTTTTTTGAAACGGGAATGGCATGGTTAAAACAATTGGGTGTAGTTGAAACGATTGTCCAAAGCTCTGTGGCAGCGTCTTATAGGTAATAATTACCTCGCCGCCTTTTTTCGCTCTTTCTTAAAACTTCGTTGTGTAATGTATTCTTTGTTTGTTTGTTTTTCTTTGTTTTATTTGTCCTTTTGTCTTTTCCTTTGTTGTTTTTTGTTTTGTCAGTATTTGTGCGTTTTGTGTGTATTGTCTACATACTTGTTGTGTGTGTTTGCACCTCAGTTGTTACATGGTCTTTCTCAACATCAACATGGTCTAACTTAATCCCACCAAGGTAATAGTCCCTGTCATCGATTGATCTTATACGAGCCACCCTTTAAACCTTACACTTCTTGGAATTAAACTCATAACTTATTCAAGTCATCCTGCAATTTGTCGCCGTCATCCCGCCCAAGAATTAAGCGAAAACACTTTGAGTTATTAGCAAAGAGGGGTGACGATGTTTCCTTTGAAATTGCATTAGGCACATCATTGATAAAAAAGCAAGAACAGTAAAGGCCCCAAAATTGACCCTTGCGGGATTCCAAATGTAACAGGGAGGTAATCAGACGACTTGTTCCCTATCACGACTCTGTGTCTCCTACCCGATAAATATGATCTAAACCAAGCTAACAAGGATCCACCAATACCAAGGCATTCAAGCTTAAAGAGGAGTTTTTCGTGAGACACACGATTTAGCCATGCTTTTAAACTAGGAATTATTTTGAATGAATAATAAAACAATTATTGAATTCGGCTTTCGTATCATATGAAGAATTATGGAGATCTCGGAAGGTGTTACCCGCCTCGGCCTACGGCCTCGACGGATAACACCCTCCTCGATCTCCATAATTCTTCATAAGATACTCAGCCTCATTCATTAATTGTTAAATAACACCTCTTTATCAATCCATTGATTGATTGAGCATCAGCTTTGCGTTACAGGTGACCATCTCGGTTTCAAATGTTCCGAGCCTAGCAACGAACGCACACAAATCTGACCCCGCGAAGTGTTTCACTCGGCCGAGTCTCCCGCTTTGTGTTCGACCAAAGAAGACTTAAACTTAGACTAAAACTGGAACCAATTAAGTAATCCATCGAATAACTACGAAGAATGGTTCTCAGTTTTTAATTGCGCAGGATAAAGAAGCAGACAAGACTATCCCAAGCATATTCCCTGGATAAAAATCCATTCAAAAGTTCATATAACGTTAGCATCTTTTTTTAATTCAACGAAAACATATTGTTTATATTTACTTGTCCTAACTACACTGTCAGTATTCAAAACAAAATTCGCTAATTTTAACTTCAAAGTTGAAGCCTAAACATTGGTTTGAGATATTAAGCTTAATTAAGCAGAGACCATGTATGCTCCAAAATAGCAATGCTCTGGATGGAACCACATACTGGTATCATTCCGATCAGGCTTTAGGGAGATCTGCTCTCCCGCATGCAATAAAAACACTCCTCCAGCACTTCCGGTCTCTTCAATTGGACCTCCTGGTAAATCCTTGTTGATCATGAGAAGAACTCTGTTGCCTGCCATGACCAACACGCGGTTTTTTGACGGAGATGGCTGATGGACAAAGAAGAGCTGGGCGTAGACGTAGTAGCGTCCAGTAAATGGGACTGTGAGTCCGCCTGCATTGTTGTAGTAAAAGCCGCCAAGCACGTGGCTTTTTGGGTCGTTCGGGTTCCAGTGGGTAATAACTATGGATAAAACAAAGACAAATAAAATTACACAAAACGTACCACCGCTATCACTACTACTACTACTACTGCTGCTGCTGCTACTACATGACTACTAATATAATAATAATAATGGAAACTTTATTTGTGTTTTTGAATGTACAATTGTAAATCTCGCTACGTATAGGTAATTTACAAATGCTGCTTGAGATTGGAATATTAAAAACAAAACAAAACAAAACAAAAAAAGAAAAAAAGAAAAAGAAAGGAAAAGAAAAGAAATCAAAATTGCATTAAGTCGGGGCTGTCCCAATTCCTATTTCTAGAACAAAAGATGTAATATGTATTAATATGCAAGGGGATAAGTCACTTATCCCCCTCGCATATTAATACATAATTCCCTCGCATTTTAATTAGCTGTTCATTAGCCCCGCTCTTCCCTTCAAACAATCAAAGCCGCACCCAGCTTTTCAGACAGTTGATTCCGGGGTTATGTAATATATTCCCCCCGAAAAGAACAAAGGAATCCGAGCTTATGTAAACATAAGTTGCTCTAATGGCTATATTTATCATTTTCTTGATTATAGAAAGTTGCTGCTTTTTGTCAATGCCAATGTCATTCATCATGTCTAAGAACGTGGAGCATTCATCGGAGAAAACGCCAAGGGAGCTCATGGAGAGATTTACAAATTTCACACATCTTTAATTTCTACTCATTTCGTTGATCAAGTTCAGATATTTTTCTTTTTTACGCACTGCACTGCATTGTTGTTAAGGTTAGACTCGAAACCAACTATTAATTCTAGAACATAATTATAGGCACTTGGACTGCATTAGGAAAAGAAGATCTGGACGATAATATTCAGCAGTTATTATTGAGGGATTCAGAAAACCATTAACATCTGCATAGAGTGAGGAGTGAACATCAATTACAGGTTGAAGTGACTTGGCAATGAAGTTAAGGAATGAGTCGTGTCTCCAGGTAAAGTGATCAAGGTACTGTTGACAACCAGCGACAACATGAGGGAGTGATTCAGGATTAAGGCAAAAGGAGCAATCAGGACTTTGTGATAATCCCCACCTTGACATATTCTTACCTGTAGGGAGGGTGTTGTTGATGTAGCGGATGGTAAAATTGTAAATGTTCTTGGGTAGATGAGACTGGGCCTCTGACCAAATAGAATTTGCAGATGACAATGAATACTTAAGAGCGGCCGTCCGTAAATATCGCCTGGGGGTGTGCAAAATGAAAAAATCGAAAATCCCCAAACTTTGTCAGAATATAGGTCTAGGTAAACTATTTCTAGAAAAATAACTGTTAGTTCGATTGGATTTTTATTTTACGTGTACGGCGACCGAGTCGGTTCGGAGGCTCTCAGATCAGTTTTCACAGGCTCAAGACCATATATTACTTAAAAATCGTTTGAAATTAAAGAAGTAACAAACTCTGCTTCTGAAAGTCTTAATAGAAAGAACAAAACTTAACCAATAGTTTCGATGTACAATTTTCCTACTCGACAGCAAATCTAATATTTTTCGGATTTTAAATAATTTTACTTATTTTACCGATTTTTGACAGAGATAAAATTAGCAAATTTCAGACACAAAAATCACTACTTGGTATACGGCTTTGAGCCATAACTTACCTACCGCTAGAAAGAGCAAGGTGTCTTCTTCAAATAAATGCAATAAAAGTTTTGGGCAATCCTGCAGGGAAAATGTTTGAACGCCAAACAAAAGCGACCCTTGAGGTCAAAACGCGCCATTTTGTCACGACATTCGAAGGCGGTTAAATCAATTAAAAAAATGCTCTATTGACCAGATTCCTCCAAAGCTCTTTGCTGTTGAGCAATATTGATTAGACTCGACTTATTTGCAGCGAGTCTGTGTGTCGCCCAGTGTAATAAGCTTCATCGACCTTTATACTTTCAATTTTTGTTGACGCACTGAGTTGACAGGCAAAAGAGTACACAGTTTTGGACAGCTCAAGGTAATAAGGTTGCTCCAGGAGTCAGTTTTTAAACTGTTACGGAGTTAGTAAGTTTTTAAACTAAGACTAACGGAGACTATAGTGAATATAGTCTCCGTTAAACGAGTAAAATATCATGTTTAAGTTACATACTTTGCCCGTTTGGACAGTTCTGCCTTTGTCCATGGCTTTCTAGATGGGCTGATGGCACAGAAGGAAACTGTGGAGGCATGCCGGGATAGCCGGGTTGGGGTGGATATTGTCCCTGCATCTGAGAAAAGAATGGAAACCACAAAACAGTTAATAAGTCTGACGCCTCGCTGAGACATTTCTAATGAGTGCATGTGTAAAGAAGAAAGCAAAGAATGCTACGAAATGGAACTCCAATGAGGTGTTGTGACACAGTGGTGTATGGTATGGTGCCCCATATGTGCCATAGGAAAAAGCTGTAGGATAACGGAAAAATAAGTTATTTGTTCCAATAATTTTTAGTTTTATTAATACTAACGTTTAAATTTTAATTCTTATTTCTTTTCTGTTATTATTTTTTCCTGAGTCACACAACAAGGAATATAAAATACAAGGGAAAAAAAGTGAATATGGCCTATGAGTTCCATAGTAAAAAAACAAATTGTGCAGCTGGCAGCTGCCTAGGTGTGCCATAGACCAGAATGCACTTTGATGCCCAGATGCGAGATCCAATATGGCAGAGGCACGGAGCAGAACAGCGATCAGGAAGATGACATGAATTAAGAAACGATGTTGAAGCCACAAATGTGATAATTAACCACAAATGTAATAAACCCGTCATATACAATACAAACCGTATACTCGAAAGAGCACCACCCTCAATTGAAGTCGGACAAAAATAAGCACCGCGCCGCTCGTTCGAAAATCGAAAACAATATTCTATTACATTTAATCGAAAGAGCGCCGCCCTCAAATCACTTAATCAATAACTGCCAATACTCTACAAATGTTTCTCTTTCGGAGAAACAATACATTGCCAATAAAAGATAGAAGAGAGATTGTTTTCACTGTCACGCAACACCAAAAAAATAAATTAATTAAATTGGAAACCGTCCAGTGGAAGAAGCCAAGAAAATGAAATGTTACAAAAGACTAATAGATAAACAATTTGCCAAAGTCTCAGGTCTTTGTGGCCCACAGTTTCTGAGTTATTTGCCGAAACGTTTCACGCACCTTTGTAGAATTTTGTATGGAGACGCCATATTGGTGTACCGTTTTGGTGCACCAACATGGCCGCTGGAAATCAACTAAAACATCTGGAGTTCACTTTTTCTATAAAAGCTCTTTCTTTTCACTCGAGAACTTAAGCAGACGTGGGCAAAAACATATCTTCTAATACTTAAACTGGTTATACTGCTGAAAATCAAGAGGAGAGACGTTTTTTCAACGAGACAGCATTCCCATTTTGGTGTCACGCACTGTGAAAACTCGGAAGTTCAAATTGCTGTATTTTCGAAATGAAACATGCTACGGGAATGGAAACTTGTACAAAGATTTACTTTTTGTTTATCTTCAACCTAGTGTAAATAAGAGATTCGTAAAACCTCGCTATTTTGACTTTACAATTTGATGACGTCACTGTGAAAACCATCTATTGGACTCAGATGTAAATAATGATTAGGATGTTAGAGGAGGAAGTTTTCAATCTGAATCAAGGTTTTACGGTCAACGATGTTGTGGTTGACACTGAGTATCTGAGGTCTATTAAACCCTACAGTATTCGAGATCATCATCAAAATTTTGACCGTAAACAAAAAGTATTATTCAATTATGAAATAAATGGATTGGATAGTGATATAATCAATGTAGAGATTTTTAAAACTAAACGAGAGTTTAAAAATAGCGGGAATTTACAAATGGATAATCATAGAATGAGTGGCTTAAATGATCCACAAAATTCAACGGATGTAGTAAATAAACAATTTGTTGAAAATTAATTATCCCATTATGTTAAAACAGATGGAACTTCACTAATGGTGAGCTCATTAGATATGGATGATAATCGAATAACTGGTTTGTCACTTCATCCTGTTACAGGTGATGAAGCTATAAGGGACAGACCATTAGAAAGGTTATGGGGGGGGAAGGGAATTTTCGAGCCGCAGGAATTTTTTTTCGTCATCAAATTCCTTGTATGAACTTTTTTTAGGCCATAGCATGAATATTTTTTGAGATTAATTGGCGTGCATGAATTTTTTCATTTAATTTTCCCTTGCGCAAATATTTTTTTTGTACTTCGTCCCCCCCCCATAAGTTTTCTAATGGTCCGTCCCTAACAAAAAATATCTTGATGATCAAATTAAAAAGACAAATATTAAATAAAGCCAAGTCATACTGTTAAAAATGTGTTTCAGTATCTCATGAATGATGTTAATGAATGGTCTACAGAATATGGCTGTAATGTTTGAAACATTGATGATTCTAAATATTTGTCCTCATTATTGGGATAAAAAATGCTTGAACCTATCACCAATCAAAAGCCCAGATAACAGCAACATCTGGAGACTTGGCTTACAATGCTCCGTTCAATAACCAATGATGAATATACTATCATGATAAAAATTTATAATAAAGACTTAAACATTTATTACATTTACTGGGACAGGTATGTGCCATTGAAGGTTATAACACACAAAAAGTATCAATATAACCTATATCAACACAATACACGAAAATTATTATATTACGCAAAGACATATTAGTTTATTTCAAACGGACAAGTGGTAGTGCGCCTGTTTATATTTATTAAACTGTGCATTACGAACACCAGGGGAGTGACATGGACTCATACCCTGCTGATTTTAAAGATAAAGTGTATATTGTTGCTTATGGAGTAGATGGAATAATTGCCTGATCATGTTGATAGGGAAGTATATGACGCTCATCAAGCTTATGAGATTGATAAAACGAAAATGAACATGCTTGTTCCTTTGGATATAAATGGACCAAAAATGTTAAATTATGACTTTGAAAAACAAATAACTCACTTTATTCATGAATATTTAAAAATACACGAGCAAGCTTCTAATAAAATATTTTTATTGAATGGTTGTAAAAAAAATAATTCTATATAATAATATTACGATAAAAGAAATTAAATTAGGAGTGACATGTCCTAGTATATCATTAACTATAAATCATCATTTCAAATATCAACAAAGAAACGCGATCAGAAATAAAACGATTATATACAAATTATTTAAAAAAATTCTGGTCTTACAAACAGGCTTACAAATATTTCAAGCGATTAAATTTAACCGTAAATATAAGCTCAACATGCTTGGGCTGGCACAGTAGCCGGTGGATTTACATTAAATTCTGTTATATTAAGGACTATTTCGGGTGCTGGTTTATTACTTAAAACATTTAGTGAAATCAAGGACTGTAAGAAAAAAATCGAAATGTGTAAATTTGTTCACACAACATCTGAAAAAGTGTTAGTCGATTTAAGAGCGTCTATAAGAGGCGCAGAATTCAATCAAACTCAATTGACTCAAACATTCAATCAAACTCAAATATTCTGAATTATTGATCTGTGTCCAGTGGTTGATAGTTTTGAAAAGCAGTATGACAAACCGTGATTCACACCCGAGTAAACTTTTAGAGTAAACTTAATGATAAACTTTAATTTGTGACTCATTCAAAGGGAAAATACCTTTGTATATAAACGTTTAGACTTCATGCCGCCCGAGAATCTCACAACTGGTTACTTGTTGATAATTTTGTGAATATCATCGTTAACTGAGTCTTAATTAACCCATAAATATTATTCCACCGTTGATTATAATACTTCAGTGTTTTCATAGAAGTTGTTGTTTTTATTCTCTCATATTGCAATCCTAGCATCCCAAATAATTTTCTTAATATATAGTTGATACTCTGCTAAACACCCTTCTTCCGCCTTGATTAACTAGAGGTAACACTTCATCAATCAATTTTATTAAATATGTCATACTTTTTTTTGTCTTTTGTTATAACTAATTTCATTAATTTTTTTGATATAATGAATTAAGAATATTCTCGATACGATATTTTCTGTAATATTTACTTTTTCGACGAATTTTATGTTTATTTTCATTAAAATCAACATATTCATTAACCATTTCAAAAGATTTTGTGAAAATGAAAATAATGATCAGCATGTCACGAGCGTGGGACAAAGAAAAAAATCTGAGTCCCCGACAGGATTCGAACCTTTGACCTCCCAAATACAGGGCGGGTGCTCTATCCACTTGAGCGAGGCCATATACTAGGTTCATATTCGTACGCAAACCACAGCAAAGCAAAAACCAGCAGAACGAACAACATTAGGGCTGGAAGTGTAATTGTTTTAGCTACTGTAGCTATGGGTGTTGATGCCACTGCTTATGACGGAAGTCTTCCTCAGCCGAAGCAACAGTCCTCTGCTGAGAAACAGCCACCGAAAGGGATTCAGACCAACCATCTGGATTATTCCTGTGCTTAAGTTACTAGAATGCCACTAGTTACTGCCAAAGGCAGGGGACGTTACCAATCTTCACAATGTGAAGTTAGGTTATTACTGTTCTCCTGTTTTGTTAAAAAACGTTTAAATGTTTGCATCGAAATGATCGAGACACATTTGCGGGCAGTACCACTCGCTAATATTTTCCCTAAATCAAATTTACTCAATTAATTTCTATAAATCTGGATAAATCTAAACAACCACTTTAGACGCTGTAATCTTTTACCCGGTGGGGGATATAAAATTGAACCAAGTCTTTGTCTTTTTAAGATATCTAAACAAAACTACACTGTATGGGTAGTCAAAATTGCCTTCACAACTTCAGAGGATTTCATCACCTCTCTTTGTGGCTCTTCTTTAAGTGCTTGTTATTTTTCCTTGACATTTGTGTGAAAAACGCATTGCCTCCATGTTTTTCACGATTAGTTACAAAAGAAGAAATGTGTGGGAAAAAATTCCTGCAGACAAGTGGGCTTAAAAAATAAAATCTTGCAACAAACAGGACCCTCCGGTTATTTCTAATGGTCCGTCCCTTAGTTACGTTTAGCATTAGACATACAACTTGAAAACAAGAGAAGTTTGATGACTTTTTTTTTGATAGGCAGATAGGGAAGTCCCATCATTATATCATCAACTTCCTGTTTTTCCAAGAATGTCACGCTATGGTGATTATGCAAATATTTAAACGCTCTTATGAAATAAAAGAAAAAATTGATTTAAATTTAAGAAAACTGGGCTGGTAGCTTCAGCCTCAAATATTACCAATGTATGATATAACATGCGCCGTTACCCCCATCTTCTATTTTTCTTGTATCACAGTAATCAGAGTGCGGTATCAGGGGTATAGTATGCTACCTCGGTAAACGTCTTGAAAAACTTTGGCGCGATGTCGAAATCTCGAAAGCGTTTGTTGCGTCTCGGAGTCTCGAGATTTTTTGCCAGCGGATCTCGGAGTCTCGGGTTTGTCGCTTTTTCTTTCGGTTTGGTCTTCAGAAGTCGAAATTTTTTGAGTTCATGGATACAGCTTATTGAACTGAGCTAGTATAGATTAATTAAGGCAGTGAAACAAGACAAAAGAGTCTCGGGCTCGTATTTTTAGAAGTATCTCGGGCTAGGAAATGATAAAAACGCTTTGTAGTCTCGGTCTCAAATTTTGAAACCAGGGTGTGGCAGTCTCGAATTCGCCATTGTATTACCTTGGTATCGGACGTGCTGACAGTCATACAGCTAAAGCGACAGTCTGTACAGGTAAAACAACAACAGCACGAAGAACCCTATCTGAAAATGCGGCAATTTTTTTCTTTCGAAATATGACTGCGAGTGCTTTCCATTTACTAAACGTTTCCTCGGTTCGTCCCACCGGAAAATTTCAGGAAAAAGAGGAAAATCTCTAAAGGTAGGCCCGTTTTCCCGGTTGGAACGTTCCGAACCGAATTTCTTGTTCCATTTACACGTTTCTTGTACTTGAAACCAATCCCAGTTGTTACCAACTCGGCAGCCATCTTGGTGTCCCGTCGGATAACGCCGTACCGGAGTTTACGATCAAATGGAACAACTTTTTACCCATCGGAAAATCCAGTTTTGTTCCCACCGAAATTCCGCATTTTTCATCTAAATGGAAAGCGCCCGTACGACACATCAAATCGACCAACAAACGAATCGCCTCCGGCGCAATCCGTTTGCACCTGGTGCGATCGGTGCGAGCCTGGTGCGATCGCTTTTTACAAACGAAAGTGTGGGACATAACCATAAGTCGATTCCCAAAACGATTAATGTTAAAGAAACCAACCAAGAAGCAATCTTGAAGAGATGAAAACTCACCTCGCTTAGCCTGGTAATTCTGGTTTCAGAGAGAGAGTGAATGAACGTGACTGATGTGAACACAGGCAGACTATCAGACTGGTGTTCAAGGCATCGTGCTGTCACTCACGACGCGTGATCTCATATATTTGCCAGGGGTATGCTACGCCAAAAGTGACAAAATATCGAAGATGTAACTTTATAATTCAAATCCACCAATTCACTATCAAGATCGATAAAATTAACATCAATTTGCTTGTTGAATGTGTCAAGATTGTAGAATTTAATTTCAATTCCCACGTGTTTCATGTCATGTATCAAGAGACACGTTTTCTAAATCAAGATGCATGTTTTTTAAATCAAGAAGGGAGACGACAATTTTTGATCAGTTTTGTTTCCGAGAGGGACTGAAACCGAGCACACAAGTTGGAAGTGTTGACGGGCCTGCACGACTCCTGCAGCTCGCAAATAGATTGGTCTTAAAACCTTTATAGTTTAGCTCTTACTTGAGTGTCTTTTAGGGATTTTCCTTTGTGATATGAAATGAGGGGAGGTTCCTTAAAGATGTCTCTGAGATATGGTTGGTTCTGTATAAGGTGCCATTTCCCCTTGAGTATGTTCTTGAGGTTGGGCAACGCAGGGTGGTATTGCGTTACAATGGGTAGTATTTTCTTACTTGCATTTTTGTTTCTCTGTTCTAGTGCTTTCTTTCTGTCTGCGAAAATGACCTCTGAGAGATGTTTTTCTACAGTTGTAGCTGGATGGTTAATCTCTCTTCTTGAGGCGTGTTGAAAAATTCCTCATGTTCTCTTCAAAAGTGATTTCAGAGGAATTTGTTCTTAGAAGCCTTAAAGCTTCTCCTTTGATGAAGCCTTTTGTGACGCCTGGTGGGTGACACGAATACAAATTGGTGTATTGGAATGTTTCTGTAGGCTTGAAGTGTGTTCGCACGTCAAGGATAGAATCCTTGTTGAATCTGACACCTTTGTACCTTTCGTGTCCAAGAATGCAGTCTCTGTTTCTGATATTTCAGCCGTGTGTGAATTTGATTGTGGGATGGGAGTTGTTCTGCTCTGTATGAGTATTTCTTTTTCTATTTTGGCCATGAAGATGTTAGCAAAGGCTACGGCCATTTTCGTGCCCATGGCTGTTCCATGGGTTTGAAGATAATCTTTCTCGTTAAATTGGAACGAGTTTTCTAGTAGTATCAGACTAAGCATTTCGCTTAAAAACCTGGTAGGGACTGGAGGGTTTCCTTGGTGAAATTCTTCGTATGCAAGGCATACAGTGGTAATACCCTCTCGTTGTGTTTTTTTTTTTTTTTGTATAGGCTTGTGACGTCCATTGAAACATGTATGGCACTTTTAGGCAGTTTAATCCTCTTGATGAAGTTAATAAAGTCTGTCGTATCTTTAAGATACGAAGGTTGTAGTTGTGCTATTGGCTGAATAAGGTGGTCAACAAATGCTGAGATCCGTTCTGTAGGTCCGGAACACCCTGATATAATAGGTCTTCCAACAGGTGTCGGTTTGTGGATTTTAGTAAGTGTGTAAAACACGGTGATTGGCGGAGGATCGGGCGTAAGGGAGAGCCATTTAGCCGTCGTTTTATCAATGTGGCCTTCTGAGAGCAGTGTTTTAATAAGTTGTTGAGCTTTTTTGGTTGTAGTTTCAACCACTGGTTTGTATAGAGGTCGGTAGTTATTTAAATCATCAAGCAGAACCTGACCTTCGTTTAGTTTGTCCTGTCTGCTCATCAATACACTGGTGTAAAGCTTTTGTTGCGCGATAACTCTTTGAGAGCTTGGCGCTCTCCCGTACATATATTATCTTTTGGCTTGTCAAATTCAATACTTGCGAGCTCTAATTTTACCTCCTCTCCGGGAAGGTCTCCAGAGCTACAGATAGCTGGACTGGTGGTTCCCAGTCCGACTTCACGTGGAAAGGATGAGGTTCGTTTTCTTCCCCGTGAAAAATATATTGTAGTCGTATTCGTCTCGCAAATTGATTGAAATCCGCGAGAAGCTGGCACCTGATAAGATTTTCTTTTGTCACGGGTGTAGGGATAAACTTTAGACCACGCGATAGTAGAGTAATTTGCTTATCTGTCAGTTGTTCATTTGACAGGTTTTTGATATACTGTTTGCGTGACTCAATGGCGTTAAAAAAGCGCTTTTTGTCTTTGATTTTTCTCCACCCTTTTCTTTTGCGGTTTTTGGCCGCTTTGTTATCTCTGCGGTTTGCTTTCCCTTTTCCCCTTACTTCTAAGGAGTCTTATAAGAGACAAGAGTAAGATTCACTTTATAATTGTTTATTCGCACACACTTGTGATCTCATTTGCTCTAACAATACATCGACTTCGCTAATCTTGGTCTTCAATTTACATTGCCATCTTTGTTGACAGTTTTCTTTTTATCCGGTGATTGCGTTTTCTGGTGAGACGTCTGCTTAGTATTCCTATATTATTCCTTACAGTATTCCTGCGAGATTTATTGTTAATCGTTCTGCGCGCCTGTGGTGATATTTCACCAGCGCTTCTACGAGAGCCTGTTCTGCTTTCTTTCTGGTCGAGCCTATCTCGTTCTTAAATCGCCGCCTCAGTTCTTCGTCAGGTGTTGACACGTTCGAGATGTGTTCGAGATGTGTTAACTCCTTGTGCTGCTCGAATGATTCTTCTGACAAGTTCTTCGATTCCTTCCTCTGCCATGTCTCACGCGGGAGGGCGAGAATGGGCTAGAATTTCGCAGATTTTTAGGTTTCAGTCCCTCTCAGAAACAAAACTGATCAAAAATTGTCGTCTCCCTTCTTGATTTAAAAAAACATACATCTTGATTTAGAAAACGTGTCTCTTGATACATGCAGGAGCCTCCTGATAATGACATGAAACACGTGGGAATTGAAATTAAATTCTACAATCTTGACACATTCAAAAGGCAAAAATCCATCTTGATCGTGAATTCGTGGATTTGAATTAAAAAGTTGCACCTTTGATATTTTGTCACTTTTGGCGTAGCATACCAGGGGCGGATCCAGGATTTTTTTAGGAGGGGGTGCACTCGTCTCTTGTTCTACTTCAACACCAGTAAACCACATAGTTTTTTTTTTTGCAGAGTACCAGTTGTATTAGAAAACCGCAGGTCATCTTGTGGGGGGGGGGGGGGGTGCGCACCCCCTGCACCCTCCCCCTAGATCCGCCCCTGTTTGCTGAATCTCGGTTTGACAGGCTCAAGTGATCGGGAGAAATGCTTCTTAACACACTGAAGTTTGCACCTTTAATCCCAAATGTTGATATATGTTGTTGAAAAAGTCACATCATGGTAGTCAAAATATCAAGGTAGAAAATGTCACATCACGGTAGTAAAATGATTATCAAGTTAGAAATACATCAGGTAGTAAAACAATATCAAGTTAGATATGGTGTTCAATCCCCTCCCAAAAATCAACTTGACTACTCAACGTTCAACTTGAGCGGCTAACAATAAGTTAGAGCAACCAACTTTCAACTTCACGTTTCAACATTTAGTGTTAATAAATCAAATTAAACTCCCAACATTTAAAATGATAACTCTTTTTTAGCTGATCGATGACGTAGTCATGCCATAGGCTTTTGGAGGCACTCGAATGCCCGGGGGAGGGCGGACTTTGTATATGGAAGGGGTGGGGATGCTCGTCGCCTCGCTTAGGGGTGTAAATTTCGGATTTTGGTCTCGCTTAGGATGTTCTGGGCAAAACACTATTATATTTAGCCTTAAAGGTCTCTTTTAGGGTTGCTCTCGAAAAAATATTAAACTAAGGAGAATTCCTCGCAGAATTGCCGCTCGTGCTCATTTTGTAGTCATAAACAAAGGTGCTGGACAGTTCTATCTGATCTCTGATACGAGGTAGCGTCCAATCTATATACTTTTTTCCTGAGTTGGAAGCAACCAACAGCAGTAAAAGCCGTTGAGGATGCATTGCAATACATCAAAATGTATGTAGCAGGAGTTTGAACCAAAACTGCCAAGGGATATTTTAAAAATGTCGAGGAACAAGTCATTCGACGTCAGAGCAAGGTTTGAAGTAATTTATAGTGCTTCTAAAACTGAAAAGTACCTTTTAAAGAATAGCACGATAGGCAATCGGCTTTTGTTTTCAGAATTTGTAAACACTGAATTTACTTGTCCCGAAAATTGAAACTGGTGTGTCCTTCTTCCTGATAGTAACTCGTTGCACATAAAATTAAAAGATTGTCTCTCTCATTTTCAAAGAAGAATGTTAAGTGAAAAGAGAGGTGTCACAATAGGATCATGCTTGATGCTAGCTCAGTGTTATGAAATGCTTGTGTTAGTGCACCATCCTCTTCTCCTATAAGGGGCTTGACGTTTATTACCTGTGAGTGGGAGCCGGCCAATTTCAAAATCTTGCTTGATCATGTGGGGGGTCATTTTCAGATAAGAGAGCATTGCTTGGGGGTCATTTTCAGTCAATTTCGTGAAAGAAGGTAAGTAAGCAGTAAAGAGCGTGAATTGAAATTGAATGAACCAGTCGTAAATAGTAAACACCAGTCTGTAGATAAAGTATCTGGTGAAGTTCGGCACGATTTGTGGCTAGAATATTTGTAGTTTCCACAGCAGCTGGATGGTGGGTCACTTTCACAAAATGAAAAAATTTATGGGGGAGGGAAGGACATTTCTAAAAAGCTCGGTTGAACTGGGGAGTCGGTTTGAAAATTCAGTAAGCTTTCCCAAAATGCCCCCACCCACCTCGCACGTACAGGTAATAAACGACCAGCCCCTAAATGCATGCGAAGTATTGCCAGGCTGTACACAGGCAATGTTAAAAATAAATCTTGCTGCCCTGCTAACATGAGTCACCTTTGGGGACTGAAATGTTGGAGGCCCTCCAAGGAGAATTAGAGTATGGAATGAAGCGCTTGTTTCGAAAATAGATTGATTCGTGAACGTGATTTACATAACGCCATCTTAATACCAAAGTTATTTTAGACTTGAAGAACAATAATTGTGGCTCAATCAATTCTTAAGGTGCCTATGAACCCCGGTTATTTCTGAATTAGTCATGTGTCCATTTGAGGAGCATTCGTCACCAGAGGTATACCCAGGGATGTGGTATATTGCTGAATTTCATAATGTTTATCATTTTTTGGAGAAAAATCTACGGGGTGATATAAAGAGCAAAACGGAATAAGTAAAGGCTTATTATTCAGAAAAATTAGATAGCTCAAAACTTTGGGTTTAAAATATTAATGTTATCGCCATTACTGAACGTCAGCCAGCCGGCCGCACTATAGAAGGATTTTGGAGAAAAGAGTAAAGGGGCCTTAATCACCGAAAAAAGACCAAGGGCGGGTTCAAATGGCGGGAAGCTTTGCAAAGAATTTAAAGAGACGCCAGGAAGTAAGAAAAAGGAAGGAAAAGGAAAGAGAGAGACTTCATTTCTTGGCTGTGTCTCGGCAGCTTTGACGGTCAAAACGTCCTTCTTAGGGGTCGCCGATCAGCTGGCCGATCCCTAGACTATTTACAGTTAATTATGAATAGTGTTAGTTAGTGAGGAAGGCTAAAAACAGAGTAAAAGACTCCTTAAAAATAAGCCACCTATTATTACATCATAAATAGATCTAGAGAATTAATTAAGTAAAAAAATTATCTAAAACGTTCTTTTAAAAAGTATTATTAAAAAATTTACAGAAGACATGAGATAAAAAATAAAAATTCAATAAAAAATTTCCATAAATGGACAAATGAAATAGTAAATTACAATGTAAAATAAGGGAAAATTTACATTAAACTTATCATAATAAAAGGCCATCAAATTCTTAAGGAAGATTGACACGGTATTTGGCTCTCTTATACTAAGAGGTAATTCATTCCACAGGCGACAGATCCGAACAAAAACGTCAGTCCTACTGAAAGGGGCATCAGGCGTTAAATGATCAATATTCCTAAGCGGTTTGGTACAAGAGCGAAACGATACATAATCGAAAATGTTTAACTTCTATATATTCTTAAGACACTTTAAAAAAAACCTGAAATCATTTATTTCTCTGCGATACTTCAAAAGTAATAAATTTAACTTACTAAGGCGCTCATACCCAGAAGAATCCCTTCCAAGAACGAATCTTGTAGCCCTGCGTTGAACTTGTTCCAAATTGTCTATGTTTCGTTTGGTATGAGGAGACCATGCCACGCTAGCATACTCAAGGCGCGAACGAACCCGGGTAATACTGATAAAGTAATTTTTTTCTACTAATATCATTTATGTCCCTGCATGTTCGGTAAAGGACATCAAGCATTCTTTGAGCTTTCGAGGAGATAAGATCAACGTGATTATTCCAGCTTAAATTGTGGCTAACCAAAACCCCCTGGTCTTTCTCTGTTACGAATGCGTTACTTCGTATTGCGTTACCAACGTGCATGCGCACCAGCCTAGGGGGCGAGGCCCGATGATTGTGTAATCGTTTGTAATCCTGCTTTGTGCTTTATGCCTATATCGTGATCGGTTATATGAACTTTTGTAAGGTCCAATCATTTTAATCGGGAAAAGAGGTATGATTCTTCGTTTAATATATATTTTTTCGCTTTTATTGTTGCATGAATCACGGATAAATCAGTCTTTAATTACCTACCGAACTAGTCGATAATCGTATTTGCTTTGTATCATGTTATCGCCGAGTTATTTAAGACATTGTGTTCAAGTCTCTTAGCTAGACTCTCGGTAATTTCATTGTTGCTTCTGTTACAGTTTTTACGTGCCTAAACGATAAATAAATTTGTGAAGTATCACCGATCGCTATCTATGGTTTTGGTCTATACCTTTTAACGCAACGTGATGACCAGTACGCTACAGTAAAAACTCTCCCACTGTGAAAGGACTTTATTATGGAAAACGTGGCTGAATCAACGGAACCGTCACAAGAAGAAAACGTTAGGAAATGTTCACGCGAAAGAAGGATGACAGAAAAAGGATTAGACTATAGAAAACAGTTACTAGAAAGAGATCGCAATTCAGCTTTGAAAATATGGAAGGATCAGCTCCAGACAGCGAGGTCATTGGCTTCGACCTCGGATGACCTAAGAGTCCTACAACGAGAAGTCCTCAAACTGGAAACACGAATGGAGGATCTCACTAAAGTGAGTCATAAACTGAACGACCTGCAAGATCCCGAAGAAAGATCTAAGGACATGGAAAATCACGGAATGTGGCTGCACGAAAATATGGAAGTTACCAGAAGCCTGAATATCAAGATATGCGAGTTACAATCCGATGTGAACGATAGAGTCTCCCTCTATTCAAAACGTTCTCGCCGAAGTAAATCGTCGAGTAAATCTAAAAACTCCAGCTTCTCTATTCCAATAAGAGCGCAAATGATGGCAAGAGCTGCCAGACTTGGCGCAGAACTCAGATTCCATGATATCGAAAGAGATAAGGTGGCCGCTTTAAAACGACAAGAAGAAGACATCAAGAAACTGCAAATAATGAGGGAACTAGCAGCCACTAACGCCGAACTTGAAGCAGTAACTAAAATCGAAGAGGAGGAATTCGGTGTTACTATAAATAAGACTGACGATCTTGGACTCCCAGAAGATGATGCCCATAGCCGTATCGAGGAATACCTAAAGTCACAATTGCAGTCCATTACTGACGAATCGTCTCCCGAAGCTACCGCTAAAACAAAGGTCGTATCCACAACGATGTCGGAAGTGGTCGCCAGCTCGTATCAATCTTCCGGGGCAGCCTCTGGATTCCAAAACGCCCCCTCCACTTCAATCTCAAGATCGCACGCCGAAACAAACGTTACATTCGTAAAGAGGTCAGAAGTCACTGCCAGTTCTTGTCAGCCTTCTATTTTAAACCCTGCCGCTCCCGCCTTTACGACAAATTCGACGCCTGTCCAAACGATTACATATCCATTCAGTCCTTCCCAGGCTTCCCCGAACGGTAGAGCTACTACACCGGAATTGACAGGTGTCGGCGAAGTCATCACGAAATTAGCAGATCTGCTCACTCAGCGACAGGACAAGGACTCACTCCCCAGGCCAGAACCTGAAGTATTCAACGGCGACCTGTTGCGATACCCACTATGGATCAAGTCGTTCGAGACCTTTATTGAGAGAAAAACGAAGGACCCATCCGAAAGACTTTACTACCTCGGCAAGTTTACAGCTGACGAAGCTAAGGAGTCAATCAACGGACTCCTCCCCCTAGACTCTGAGGAGGCTTACGTTGAAGCTAAGAAAATCCTGGCAAGCAGATTTGGAAATCCCTTCCTGGTGTCAAATGCATATCGGAAGAAAATTAACGACTGGCCAAGGATATTGCCGAACGATGGCCCAGGTCTTAGAAGGTTTTCAGATTTTCTACAACACTGCAACACCGCAATGCATTCAATTAAGTACTTGGGTGTACTCAACGATCCAGAGGAAAATCAAAGGATGCTCAAGAAACTTCCAAGTTATTTAGTCTCAAGATGGAGCCGAATTGTGGATAAATGCATTGGTGAAGAGCAAACGGACACATTGAACTTAGAAGAAGTACCTCGTCACGCAAGAGAAGCTACATATCCTTCCTTTGCGGAGTTTTGCCAGTTCCTGGCGACAGAAGCGAGAATTGCATGCAATCCTGTCACCTCTCTAAGAGCAATTAAAGACGAAGATTTGAAAGGGAAAACGCATAGCGGATTACGAAGGAGCAAGGGTCCTGGACTCAGCAGTCTCGCAACAGGCGTAAACGAAGCTGAGGGAGGACGCGAGAAAAGCAAAGAAGAGAAAAGGAACCGACAGACGCTCTGCCTCTACTGTAAAGCCTCTCATGATCTTGAAAATTACGACAAATTTCTGCGCTTGCCACTGAATGAGAGAAGAGACTTCGTCCTCGCCAAGCGCCTATGCTGGGGGTGTCTAAAGTGGGGACACGTAAACAAAGATTGCCGTAGGAAGAAAGCCTGCAAGACATGTAATGGACTACATCCTTCTGCCTTACATGATGAAACATGGAAGACACCAACAAAGGAAGAAGCCCCTAACGTGAAACAAGACAGGAGCAACTCAAACAAGGACGCATCCGTCTCCAATCGAATTGAAGTCTGTCATATGAAGGGTTTCGACCACTGTACATCCCATTCGTTGATCGTCCCGGTCTGGCTTCATCATCAAAATAACCCTGAGAACAAGATCAAAGTGTACGCACTACTGGACGAGCAGTCAGATGCATGTTTCATCAGGGAATCTACTCTCGATACGCTTGGCGTTGACGGTCCAGAAATTCACTTGGAACTTTCAACCGTTCTTGCTCAGAAGACCATAACTAGCAAGAAGATAACCGGCCTCTCAGTCCGTGGCATCAATGAAACGATAGATATTCCTCTCCCTAGAACGTATACAAGAAACGTCATTCCTGCTAGAAGCAGCCAAATACCGATTCCCGAGACCGCCAGGAAATGGCCCCACCTAAAGGAAATTGCAAGTCACCTGATGCCACTTGATAACGACATCGAAGTTGGTCTCCTCATAGGAGCTAACTGCGCCCGAGCAATCAAACCGCACAAAGTGATCCTCGGAAATGATGACGACCCGTACGCCAAGAAAACCGCTCTTGGCTGGAGAATTATTGGCGTGGTTGAACGAACGAGCCAAGACGACAGCACCATTGATGTTGCCGGTGACATACTCTGCAACCGAATAGTTGCTCACGAAGTCAAAACTACATCAGAAAGAAGAATATGTCACTTCGCCGTGAAGACCCATGTTAAAGAAATTATTAGCCCTCTTCAAGTAGAGAGAATGTTCACGTTGGACTTTAACGACAAAAGAACAGAAGAAAAGTCACTCTCATTCGAAGATAGAAGATTCCTTAAGACAGCAAAGGAAGGCATTCATCAACGAGAAGACGGGCATTATGAAATGCCTCTCCCTTTAAGGAACGAAAACGTCGAACTGCCGAACAACAAGGACCTAGCACTGAGCAGATTAATGAAGTTGAAGCAGAAGTTGCAGAGCGATACACAATACCGAGAGGATTACGTTGGCTTTATGCAAGAGACCTTAGAGAACGGCTTCGCAGAGAGAGTTCCCAGCACAGAGGTATCAAGAAACGATAAACGCGTCTGGTACATTCCTCACCACGGAGTGTACCATAAGAAAAAACCAGGCAAAATAAGAGTGGTGTTTGATTGTAGCGCCCTATGCCATGGCCAGTCCCTCAACCAACAGCCTCTACAGGGCCCAGACCTCACCAATAACCTTACTGGAGTATTGTGTCGTTTCCGAAAAGAACGCGTGGCTTTCATGTGCGATATCCAGGGAATGTTTCATCAAGTCAAGGTCGACCTCAAGCATCGAGACTACCTCAGATTCCTGTGGTGGGAGGATGGAAACGTCGAGAGCGATCCAGTCGAGTTCCGCATGACTGTTCATCTTTTTGGCGCAATTTCTTCCCCTGGATGTGCCAACTTTGCCCTAAAGACCACTGCTGACCATTTTGAAGATGTTTGTGGCAAAGAAGCAGCAGAGTTCGTAAGGAAAGATTTTTACGTCGACGACGGCCTCAAGTCGGTGGCGACGAACGAACAAGCAATAAACCTCATCAAGAATACCAAGTCTTTATGCCAGAGAGGAGGATTCCGACTACACAAATTTACTTCAAATAGTCAGGTAGTCATCAGCTCCATACCTCCTGAAGACCGAGCCACCAAAACGAAGCATCCCAGCCTCCTCAACGACACCGCAATCGAACGCGCACTGGGAGTGCATTGGTGTATAGAGTCTGATACACTTCAATTCAGAATCGAACTGAAGGACAAACCGTTCTCAAGAAGGGGTATCCTGTCCACCGTTAGTTCTGTTTATGATCCCCTGGGCCTGGTAGCACCCTTCATTTTGTTAGGCAAGAGAATCCTTCAGGAATTGTGTCGCGAAGGTGTTGATTGGGACGATGATATTCCAGACAACATTAGAGCGAGATGGGAGAAATGGAGAGCCGAACTCCCCTTACTGGAAAGGTTGAAGGTCCCGAGATGCTATAAACCGGAAGACTTCGGAGAAGTTAAGACAGTTGAGCTGCATCATTTTTCCGATGCCAGCCAGAACGGCTACGGACAGTGTTCGTATCTTCGCTTGATAGACGACGCAGAAAGTATCCACTGCTCCCTCGTTATAGCAAAGTCTCGCGTAACGCCATTGAAGCCTTTTACAGTGCCCAGGCTTGAGCTCACTGCTGCTGTGGTTGCATCCAAAATGGGTGGTGTCCTGCGGAAGGAACTTGAGTTTGACCAAATTAAGGAAACCTACTGGACAGACAGCAAAACTGTGCTGGGATACATAAACAACGATGCTAGAAGATTTCACGTTTTTGTTAGCAATCGTGTCCAGGAGATACGTGAACGAACGTCACCAGCACAGTGGCATTATGTAGGGACCAAAGAAAACCCAGCCGACATCGCTTCCCGTGGTTCCGGGGCACAAGAACTGATCGATACCCGTCTGTGGTGGAATGGACCAGACTTCCTCTGGAAACCCTCAAGAGTTTGGAACCAGACTGACATTAGCCCTTCTATTCATCCCGTCGATCCCGAAGTTAAAAGGGCTTCCGTTCTGACGACTAAAGTCCAAAATCCCCCGTCCCTTTTAGAACGCCTAGAATACTTTTCCTGCTGGCACCGAGCCAAGAAAGCCGTAGCTGTTTGTCTTCGCATTCAAGAGAAGTTTCGAAGTCGATCTCCTGGCGTCAACGACACCACTGCACGATATCCAACTGGTTCTCAGAAAACCAAGTATATTCCAGTTAATGTTCAAGAGTTACAGATGGCTGAAAACGAAATAATCAAAAACGTACAAAGAGAAGCATTTAGCGACGAATTACGTATTCTCAAGGAAGCCAGTACCAGAGAACGAGCAACTGACCGAATCACCTCTACCGCTCCAGGAAGGAGGGAAATGAAGAAGACAAACTCTCTTTACAAGCTCGATCCATTCCTTGACGATAACGGAGTACTCAGAGTTGGTGGACGAGTTAGACTTGCAACTGGCCTTACCTTCGATGCCAAACATCCCATCATCCTTCCGAAAAAGGGGCTTGTAACCGAGTTGATTGTCTGTCATCACCATCATTCAGTCGAACACCAAGGTCATGGAATCACCCATAACGAGATCAGATCGACTGGTTATTGGATTATCGGTGGTGGCTCAGCCGTGTCCAGTCACATTTCAAGGTGCGTCAAATGCCGAAAACTGAGAGCAGCTCCTCAAGAACAGAAAATGGCCGACCTGCCAGAGGATCGTCTCGAGCCTTTTCCCCCGTTTACGTTCTCAGCAGTTGATTATTTTGGACCCTGGTTCGTGAAGGAAGGTCGGAAGCAGCTAAAAAGATATGGAGTACTGTTTACATGCCTATGCTCCCGAGCGATCCACCTTGAAGTTTCGAACACACTTAGCACGGATTCCTTTATAAACGCTTATCGTCGCTTCATCGGTCGCCGTGGACCAGTGCGCCAGCTTCGATCCGATCAAGGTACCAACTTTGTTGGAGCGATGAACGAACTGCAACAAGCCCTTTCCGAATTAAATCACGAGCAGATAAGAGAAGAGTTGCTGAAAAGTAGCTGCGATTGGGTGAAGTTTAAGATGAACGTTCCACACGCAAGCCACATGGGAAGAGTTTGGGAACGTCAGATACGGACGGTGCGAAGTGTCCTAGCCTCGTTATTAGAACGTCACGGAAGCCAGCTAGATGACGAATCACTGAGAACGTTCATGGTTGAAGCCGAAGCGATCGTTAATTGTCGGCCTTTAACAGTTGACAGCATCAGTTCCTCGCAGTTTTCCGAGCCGCTGACGCCCAACCACTTACTCACCATGAAGTCGAAGGTTGTCTTACCTCCCCCGGGTGATTTCCAACGCGTTGATCTATACCTAAGCAAGCGATGGCGTCGTGTCCAATACCTAGTAAACGAATTCTGGTGCAAATGGAAAAGAGAATTTCTGCAGTCCTTGCAGTCAAGACAGAAATGGATTTCAGTGAAGCGAAATCTGCAAGTGGATGATGTCGTGATCGTAAAGGACGACAGTTTGCCAAGAAACTGCTGGAAGCTAGCTCGTGTCAGCGAGACTTATCCCGACAACGACGGTCTGGTCAGGAAAGTAAGAATCGTGGTTGCCACAGACGCCCTTGACGACCTTGGCAGGCCCACAAAGGCAGCTGTGTACCTTGAACGACCTGTCCAAAAACTGGTTCTATTGCTCCCTACAGATCAACTTGCAGACCGGGGAATCCCCTCCGAGGAGCCATAGCAGTACCAAGTATAATGTTGACCTAATACCAGCCAGAATCCCAAGAAGAGACAATGAACAATGATCGAATGACTTTTATTAAGTTTTGTTTCGTTTGTTAAGTAAATTGTTGCTACAATTTAGGGGAGCCATGTTACGAATGCGTTACTTCGTATTGCGTTACCAACGTGCATGCGCACCAGCCTAGGGGGCGAGGCCCGATGATTGTGTAATCGTCTGTAATCCTGCTTTGTGCTTTATGCCTATATCGTGATCGGTTATATGAACTTTTGTAAGGTCCAATCATTTTAATCGGGAAAAGAGGTATGATTCTTCGTTTAATATATATTTTTTCGCTTTTATTGTTGCATGAATCACGGATAAATCAGTCTTTATTTACCTACCGAACTAGTCGATAATCGTATTTGCTTTGTATCATGTTATCGCCGAGTTATTTAAGACATTGTGTTCAAGTCTCTTAGCTAGACTCTCGGTAATTTCATTGTTGTTTCTGTTACAGTTTTTCGTGCCTAAACGATAAATAAATTTGTGAAGTATCACCGATCGCTATCTATGGTTTTGGTCTATACCTTTTAACGCAACGTGATGACCAGTACGCTACATTCTCAACATCAACATGGTCCAACTTAATCCCACCAAGGTAATAGTCCCTGTCATCGATTGATCTTATAGGAGCCACCCTTTAAACCTTACACTTCTTGGAATTAAACTCATAACTTATTAAAGTCATCCTACAATTTGTCGCCGTCATCCCGCCCAAGAATTAAGCGAAAACACTACGAGTCATCAGCAAAGAGGGGTAACGACGTTTCCTTTGAAATTGCATTAGGCACATCATTGATAAAAAGCACGAACAGTAAAGGCCCCAAATTGACCCTTGCGGGATTCCAAATGTAACAGGGAGGTAATCAGACGACTTGTTACCTATCACGACTCTGTGTCTTCCACCCGATAAATATGATCTAAACCAAGCTAACAAGGATCCACCAATACCAAGGCATTCAAATTTAAATTGGAATTTTTCTTGAGACATGCGATCAAAAGCCTTAGAAAAATCTAAATAAATAACATCAACTTGTTGTCTCCTCTCAAGAGCGTTAGCGAATTGATGAACATTTTGAGATAGTTGAGACACGGTGGATTTTCGTGGTAGGAAACCATGCTGCCAGTGGGTAAGATGGGGGCAAATAATACTCAAGATCTCATTATAAACTTGTCTTTCCAAAATTTTAGATAGAACATCAAGAAGCGAAATACTACGGTAGTTTGAAACCATCGTCCTAGATTCTCATTTATGAATAAGGACAAGATTTGTGTCTTTCCATTTTTCAGGAGATGTCCCAAGCTCTAAGGACAAATTGAATAATCTGCATAATGAAGATGAAATTTCATTAGCACATGCTTGCAATAACTTACTGGAAAGACCAAGGGAAGCTTTGTTAACGTCAAGGAGGGGGCGTAAGGGGGGGGGGGGGGTACGAATACCGCAATACCGCACATGGTAGCGCGAGAATACCGCAATACCGCAGTAAAATTCAGCCAAATACCGAAACTGCGAGAATACCGCAATACCGCAGTAAAATTCAGCCAAATACCGAAACTGCAGTTACAAATGGAAAAAAAGTCGACGGTGTCAATACTACAAATCCCCCTTTCAAGTAGAAATAATACTTTTACGTCAGTGTTTCCAAATCAAAGTGCGTCGAAGATCATCGCACTCGTTTAATTTTGTTCATAACATGTATACATTTACGTAAATGATACAACGGGGGTACTTGGGTTAATTTTTGCTGGCTATTTGCCGCTGGCCTCTCAGAGCCCCTACCCCATTATAGTCTATTCTGTGGCCAGTTATAGGCCCCATCTTAGTCACTTTTGGACAAATATTTCATTTTCGCGATCCCAGCTTAGTCACTTCTAGTTTATGAATTGACCATTTTTTTAGATTAAATGAAGAACACGTTACTTTCCATCTACAGTACAAACATTCTGGTACGTTTGCTAACCGTAAATATGAAGAACTGTCTTACCCCCAAAAGTCAGAAAATGCGCGACCCCATTTTAGTAACTCTCTTGAAAATGCGACCCCATTATAGTCAATCCACTCGTGAAAATGCGACCCCATCCAGCGGTACATCCCCATTAGCCTCTTATAAGGAAATAAAAATCACCCCGGGAATTCTAGTAGTTTTGGTAATCGCTTTATAATACATGTGACCAAAGTTTGCGAGGATTGTCCCTTAAGGAACAACTAAGCTTAGTGAGGTGACTACGCTTTTGAAATTTAACCATTTTCTTAACCTGACGTCTAAGCTCACGAAATCTTTCCCACAAACTTACGGAATCTTTCAACTTAGCTTTACGTCGAGTTCTGTTCTTCTATCTAATTAATTAACAATAACACCTCTTTATCAATCCATTGATTGATTGAGCATAAGCTTTGCGTTACAGGCGACCATCTCGGTTTCAAATGTTTCGAGTCTAGCAACGATCGATCGAAACGCACACAAATCTGACCCCGTGAAGTGTTTACTCGGCCGAGTCTCCCGCTTTGTGTTCGGCCAAAGAAGACTAAAACTGGAACCAATTAAGTAACCCATCGAATAAGTACGAAGAACGGTTCTTAGTTTTTAATTGCGCAGGATAAAGAAGCAGACAAGACTATCCCAAGCATATTCCCTGGATAAAAATTCATTCAAAAGTTCCTATAACGTTAGCATCATATTTTAATTCAACGAAAACATGTGGTTTATTCACTGGTCCTAGCTACACCGCCAATATTCAAAACAAAATTCGCTAATTTAAACTTCACAGTTGAAACCTAAACATTGGTCTGAGATATTAAGCTTAATTAAGCAGAGACCATGTATGCTCCAAAATAGCAATGCTCTGGATGGAACCACATACTGGTATCATTCCGATCAGGCTTTAGGGAGATCTGCTCTCCCGCATGCAATAAAAACACTCCTCCAGCACTTCCGGTCTCTTCAATTGAACCTCCTGGTAAATCCTTGTTGATCATGAGAAGAACTCTGTTGCCTGCCATGACCAACACGCGGTTTTTTGACCGAGATGGCTGATGGACAAAGAAGAGCTGGGCGTAGACGTAGTAGCGTCCAGTATATGGGACTGTGAGTCCGCCTGCATTGTTGTAGTAAAAGCCGCCAAGCACGTGGCTTTTTGGGTCGTTCGGGTTCCAGTGGGTAATAACTATGGATAAAACAAAAACAAATAAAATTACACAAAACGTACCACTGCTATCACTACTACTACTACTTATATAATAATAATAATAATAATAATAACAATAATAATAATAATAATAATAATAATAATAATAACAATAACAATAGCAAGAAGAAGAAGAAGAAGAAGAAGAAGAAGAAGAAGAAGAAGAAGAAGAAGAAGAAGAAGAAGAAGGAGACAGAAGGGCTTATTTTTGCCGCGCAAGATCAGGCACTAAGAACAAACACCGTAAATGCCAGAATCGAAAACCAAAATGTATCATCCAAATGCAGAATGTGTGGTAGCCACGATGAAACTGTGCAGCATATTTTGTGTAGTTGCCCCAAGCTTGCGCAGACAGAATATAAAAAGAGGCATGATGTTGTTGGGCGGGTCATTCACTGGGAGCTGGGAGGTGTGCAAGGAATATGGAGTTGAGTGCAGTGACAAATGGTATGAGCATTCCCCCAAAGGCGTAGAAGAGAATGAGGAGGTTAAACTGTTGTGGGACTTTACCATCCAAACAGACCGTGAAATCCATCACAGGAGGCCAGACATTGTAATTCAGAAAAAGAAGGCAAAGGAAACAATCATTGTGGACATAGCTGTTCCCGGAGATAGTAATATTCTGCAGAAAGAAACTGAAAAGTGTGAAAAGTACCAAGACCTGGCAAGAGAGATTCAAAGGATCTGGAAATCAAAAGTGGTGTCAGTGGTTGTAGGTGCATTGGGTTCAGTGTCAAAGAAGCTGGCAGGCCACTTGGAGCAACTAGGAATTAAAAACCGAACAAGAACGATGCAAAAGTCGGCACTGCTCGGATCGGAACATATCCACAGAAAGGTGCTGGAAGTCTGAGGTCTCGGGATGAGACTTGACTGGACATTTCTCCCCAGGGAAAATCCCTGTGCTAAATTTTACATAATAATAATAATAATAATGGAAATTTTATTTGTGGTTTTGAATGTACAATTGTAAATCTCGCTACGTATAGGTAATTTACAAATGCTGCTTGAGATTGGACTATTAAAAAAACAAAACAAAACAAAACAAAAAAAAAAAGAAAAAGAAAAAAAAGAAAGAAAAAAAAGGAAAAGAAAAGAAATCAAAATTGCATTAACTCTAGGCTGTCCCCATTCCTATTTCTGCAACAAAAAATGTAATATGTATTAATATGCAAGGGGATAAGTCACTTATCCCCCTCGCATATTAATACATAATCCCCTCGCATTTTAATTAGCTGTTCATTAGCCCGCTCTTCCCTTCAAACAATCAAAGCCGCACCCAGCTTTTCAGTCAGTTGATTCCGGAGTTATGTAATATATTCCCCCCGAAAAGAACAAAGGAATCCGAGCTTATGTAAAAAGAAGTTGCTCTAATGGCTATATTTATCATTTTCTTGATAATAGAAAGTTGCTGCTTTTTGTCAATGCCAATGTTATTCATCATGTCTAAGAACGTGGAGCATTCATCGGAGAAAACGCCAAGGGAGCTCATGGAGAGATTTACAAATTTCACACATCTTTAATTTCTACTCATTTCGTTGATCAAGTTCAGATATTTTTCTTTTCTACGCACTGCATTGTTGTTAAGGTTAGACTCGAAACCAACTGTTAATTCTAGAACATATAGGCACTTGGACTGGATTAGGAAAAGAAGATCTGGACGATAATATTCAGCAGTTATTATTGAGGGATTCAGAAAACCATTAACATCTGCATAGAGTGAGGAGTGAACATCAATTACAGGTTGAAGTGACTTGGCAATGAAGTTAAGGAATGAGTCGTGTCTCCAGGTAAAGTGATCAAGGTACTGTTGACAACCAGCGACAACATGAGGGAGTGATTCAGGATTAAGGCAAAAGGAGCAATCAGGACTTTGTGATAATCCCCACCTTGACATATTCTTACCTGTAGGGAGGGTGTTGTTGATGTAGCGGATGGTAAAATTGTAAATGTTCTTGGGTAGATGAGACTGGGCCTCTGACCAAATAGAATTTGCAGATGACAATGAATACTTAAGAGCGGCCGTCCGTAAATATCGCCTGGGGGTGTGCAAAATGAAAAAATCGAAAATCCCCAAACTTTGTCAGAATATAGGTCTAGGTAAACTATTTCTAGAAAAATAACTGTTAGTTCGATTGGATTTTTATTTTACGTGTACGGCGACCGAGTCGGTTCGGAGGCTCTCAGATCAGTTTTCACAGGCTCAAGACCATATATTACTTAAAAATCGTTTGAAATTAAAGAAGTAACAAACTCTGCTTCTGAAAATCTTAATAGAAAGAACAAAACTTAACCAATAGTTTCGAAGTACAATTTTCCTACTCGACAGCAAATCTAATATTTTTCGGATTTTTAATAATTTTACTTATTTTACCGATTTTTGACAGACATAAAATTAGCAAATTTCAGACACAAAAATCACTACTTGGTATACGGCTTTGAGCCATAACTTACCTACCGCTAGAAAGAGCAAGATGTCTTCTTCAAATAAATGCAGTAAAAGTTTTGGGCAATCCTGCAGGGAAAATGTTTGAACGCCAAACAAAAGCGACCAAACAAAACAAAAAACACGCCATTTTGTCACGACATTCCAAGGCGGTTAAATCAATTAAAAAAAATGCTCTATTGACCAGATTCCTCCAAAGCTCTTTGCTGTTGAGCAATATTGAGTCAGTTTTTAAACTGTTACGGAGTTAGTAAGATTTAAACTAAGACTAACGGGAACTATAGTGAATATAGTCTCCGTTAAACGAGTAAAATATCATGTTTAAGTTACATACTTTGCCCGTTAGGACAGTTCTTCCTTTGTCCATGGCTTTCTAGATGGGCTGATGGCACGGAAGGAAGCTGTGGGTACTGTGGAGGCATACCGGGATAGCCGTGTTGGGGTGGATATTGTGCGTGCATCTGAGAGGAGAATGGAAACCACAAAACAGTTAATAAGTCTGACACCTCGCTGAGACATTTCTACTCAGTGCTGCTGTAGGATAACGGAAAAATAAGTTATTTTTTCCAACAATTTTTACTTTTATTTCTACTATTTTTTAAATTTTAATTCTTATTTCTTTTTCTGTTATTATTTTTTTCTAAGTCACACAACAAGGAATATAAAACAGAAGAGAAAAAAAAAGTGAATATGGCCTATGAGTGCCATAGTAAAAAAACAAATTGGGCAGCTGGCAGCTGCCTAGGTGTGCCATAGACCAGAATGCACTTTGATGCCCAGATGCAGAGGCACGGAGTAGAACAGCGATCGGGAAGATGACATGAAGAAACGATGTTAAAGCCACAAATGTGATAATTGACCACAAGTGTAATAATGCCCTAAAATGGAATACAAATTGACCACAAATGTAATAAACACAAACCGTATACTCGAAAGAGCACCACCCTCAATTGAAGTCGGACAAAAATAAGCACCGCGCCGCTCGTTCGAAAATCGAACACAATATTCTATTACATTTAATCAAAAGAGCGCCGCCCTCAAATCACCACATCAATAACTGCCAATACTCTACAAATGTTTCTCTTCCGGAGAAACAATACATTGCCGATAAGCAATTCTCGGTTTTCACATGACGTCACCAAACTTCAAACTAAGAAACTATCGATTCTTCTGAGTTTCTGAGTTTCATGAGGTATGACAGCACCTAAACACCTTTATTTAAACATAGTTTTGGTTCGAAAGGGTTCTTCGTTTTGCGATAGAGGACGTTTGAATTTCTAGGCTCTTGCGTGACGCGGCATTTAGCTGGCGGCCGGAACTGCTCTTATGTGGGTTAAAAACATTACCAATTTTGGGAGATTTTGCTGTCTAAACATTCCTTGTTTCAGAATAAATATCACTTTAATAGTTTATGAGTTTTTCAAGCGATGAATTAACGCATTAGTAGGAAAACTCAAAAACAGATGTTCCGGCGGCCATATTTGTGCCCCTCAAAGGGACACAAACATGACGTCGCCATACAAAGCTTTATAAATTTGGGTAAAACGTTTTTCCTAATATCTCGCATATGAAATATCGCACAGACCTGATTCTTGGTGAGGCCGTTTGCTTATTTATCTTCTTTTATATCCTAGATTCGGGACTTTCTGTATTGAATGGTTTGCAATTTTATTTTTGATTGCGTGACAGTGAAAACCGAGAATACGTTGATGAGAACTCTAAAGATTGTTTTCACTGTCACGCAACAACAAAAAAAAAAATTGGAAACCGTCCATTGGAAGAAGCCAAGAAAATGAAATGTTACAAAAGACTAATAGATAAACAATTTGTCAAAGTCTCAAGTCTTTGTGGCCCACAGTTTCTGAGTTATTTGCCGAAACGTTTCACGCAACCTTTGTAGAACTTTGTAAGGAGACGCCATATTGGTGTAGCGTTTTGGTGCACCAATATGGCCGCTGGAAATCAACAAAAACATCTGGAGTTCACTTTTTCTATAAAACCTCTTTCTTTTCAGTCGAGAACTTAAGCATACGTGCGCATAAACATATCTTCTAATACCCAAAAAGGGTTATACTGCTGAAAATCAAGAGGAGACACGTTTTTTCAACGAGACAGCGTTCCCATTTTGGTGTCACGCACTGTAAAAACTCGGAAGTTCAAATTGCTGTATTTTCGAAATGAAACATGCTACGGAAATGGAAACTTGTAAAAAGATTTACTTTTTGTTTCTCTTCAACCTAGCGTAAATAAGAATTCGTAAAACCTCGCTATTTTGACTTTACAATTTGATGACGTCACTGTGAAAACCATCTATTGGACTCAATGTAAATAATGATTGGAATAGTAAAGGAGAAAGTTTTCAATCTAAATCAAGGTTTTACGGTCAACGATGTTGTGGTTGACACTGAGTATCTGAGGTCTATTAAACCCTACAGTATTCGAGATCATCATCAAAATTTTGACCGTAAACAAAAAGTATTATTCAATTATAAAATAAATGCATTAGATAGTGATAAAACTAAACGAGAGTTTAAAAATGGCGGGAATCTACAAATGGATAATCATAGAATAACTGGCTTAAATTATCCACAAAATTCAACGGATGTAGTAAATAAACATTTGTTGAAAATCAATTATCCCATTATGTTAAAACAGATGAAACTCTTCAACAATGGTTTGCTTATTAGATATGGATGATAATCGAATGACTGGTTTGTCACTTCATCCTGTTACAGGTGATAAAGCTATTAACAAAAAATATTTTGATGATCAAATTAAAAAGACAAATATTAAATTAAGCCAAGTCATACTGTTAAAAATGTGTTTCAGCATCTCATGAATGATGTTAATGAATGGTCTACAGAATATGGTTGTAATGTTTGAAAAATTGATGATTCTAAATATTTGTCCTCATTATTGGGATAAAAAATGTTTGAACCTATCACCAATCAAAAGACCAGATAACTGCAACATCTGGAGACAATGCTTCGTTCAATAACCAACAATACACACTTTATGAGAAATCATGCATTCTGGAAATAGAAAACTAAAAAAGTAATAACTACAAGACAATTTGAACCTCGTTAAGATTTGAATGATTTAGTGACTTAAGGCAACTAAAGGCGACTTTAGGCGACTTAAGGTGATTTTAGGCGACTTAAGGCGATTTTAGGCGACTTTAGGCGACTTTAGGCGACTTTAGGCCCCAGAGTAGGCCTATAATAATATACTATAATCATAAAAATTTATAATAAAGACTTAAACATTTATAACATTACTGGGACAGGTATGTGCCATTGAAGGTTATAACACACAAAAAGTATCAATATAACCTATATCAACACAATACACGAAAATTCTTATATTACACAAAGACATATTAGTTTATTTCAAAGGGATAAGTGGTAGTGCGCCTGTTTATATTTATTTAACTGTGCATTACGAACACCAGGGGAGTGACATGGATTCATACCCTGCTGATTTTAAAGATAAAGTGTATATTGTTGCTAATGGAGTAGATGGAGTAATTGAGTGATCATGTTGATAGGGAAGTATATGACGCTCATGAAGCTTATGGGATTTTTTTTTTCAATATATTTATTGATAATCACATTAAATAATTACATTCACAATACTACAAAAAAAACCCTTAACAATAGGCATTAACAGAGTAAGCAAAATTAATTGTTAAATTATTACAGGGCTAAAAGAGGGCCTAGAGATTGATAAAACGAAAATGAAAATGCTTGTTCCTTTGGATGTAAATGGACAAAAAATGTTAAATTATGACTTTGAGAAACAAATAACTCACTTCATTCATGGTTATTTAGAAATAGACGACCAAACTTCTGATAAGATATTTTTATTGAATGGTTGTAAAAAAATAATTCTATATAATAATATTACAATAAAAGAAATTAAATTAGGAGTGACATATCCTACCATATCATTAATTATAAATCATCATTTCATGTTACAACAAAATACAATTGTCACGTCAACATTAAACACACAAGTGCAAATAATAAATCAAAATCTTAATCTACCATTTGGCCATATTCCTATGATTCTGAATAATTCAGATATAAAAAATAATGAGATAATAGTTCAAATTTCTTTCAGAATTAACCAACATATATAATGCCAATCACACGAATTATGCAATCATATAATATAATGACTAAATATACAAATTATTTAAAAAAATTCTGGTCTTATAAACAGGCTTACAAATATTTCAAGCAATTAAATTTAACGTTAAATATAAGCTCAACATGCTTGGTTGTCACTGGCACAGTAGCCGGTGGATTTACAATTCCGTTATATTAAGGACTATTTCGGGTGCTGGTTTATTACTAAAAACATTTAGTGAAATCAAGGACTGTGAGAAAAAAATCGAAATGTGTAAATTTGCTCACACAATATCTGAAAAAGTGTTAGTCGATTTAAGAGCTTCTATAAGAGGCGCAGAATTCAATCAAACTCAATTGACTCAAACATTCAATCAAACTCAAATATTCTGAATTATTGATCTGTGTCCACTAGTTGATAAATTTGAAAAGCAGTATGACAAACAATTCACACCCGAGTAAACTTTTAGAGTTAAGATAATGATAAACTTCATTTTGTGACTCATTCAAAGGTAAAATACCTTTGTATATCGTTAATTGAGTCTTAATAAACCCATAAACATTATTCCACCGTTGATTATAATACTTGAGTGTTTTCGTAGAAGTTGTTGTTTTTATATTGTCATATTGCAATCCTAGCATCCCAAATAATTTTCTCACTATATAGTTGATACTCGGCTAATCACCCTTCCTCCGCCTTCATTAACTAGCAGTAACACTTCATCAATCAATTTTATTAAATATATCATATATCTTTTGTCTTTTGTTACAACTAATTTCGATAATTTTTTTGATATAATGAATTAAGAATATTCTCGATATGATATTTTCTGTGATATTTACTTTTTCGACTTTTCGGCTTTATCCTACAAAAGGGCAAGTAAACATTCCTACATGTGCTTTTTTTTACAAGATATATATCTACCTGCTGGCGTTATGAAAACCGGCTTAGCAAACATTTTGTAATTTTTCTCAACTTCCACTGTCTAATAGCTTGACATGTGTTTACTGTGTTGCTTGCTTATGTCGTTTTTTTTTTTGCTTGTTTTGAGGTTAGGGATTTGTGTAGAAGTGGATGTAGACAGAATTACAATCTTACCCCCCTCCACCCCTCCCGATTTTTTTCCTACCCACAATTCTTTGTGACATTTGTTTGAAATCAGCGCACTCCTAAAGCTGGTTTCGGTGCCGTTTAGCAGTTTAGTTTCATATATTGGTCACCT
>NC_133207.1:10369321-10421821 GCF_958299795.1 Porites lutea | reverse complement strand
TTAAAATGCAATCATATGTTCATTCTTTTTTTCTTGTGCTCGACCGACCGACCCACCTTCACGAGAGGGAGGGCGAGGGGAAACGAAACATTTTATAGGGATTGCCTTAGTTACTTGACTGCCATTAGTTACTACCAAAGGGAGGGGACGTTACCAATCTTCACAATATGAAGTTAGGTTATCACTGTTCTCCTGCTTTGTTAAAAAACGTTTAAATCCTTGAATCGAAATGAGACACATTTGTGGGCAGTATCACTCGATATTTTCCCTAAATCAAATTTACTCAATTAGTTTAGAACTATAAATCTAGATAACTCGAAACAACTACTTTAGTCGCTGTAATCTTTTACCCGGTAGGCACTCTGCGGTGGCTGTTTCACAACAAGGCCACAGACTCTATTAGCCAGAGAGTAAGACAGGTAACTCGAACTTCTGACTGAACTTTCGTTTTTAATATTTCAGTTATTGTCCATCCAATAAATAATTTTTACTTGGCGTTCTGTTTTCGTCAAGGCCTATATACCTTGGTTTTCTACGTGCAAATTGAATTCCTATTTAGCTATTATTATTGTCAGGACACTTTAACGTAAACTTTTATCACCGGAAATGAGTTAAGAAAAAAAAACTGCTAGAAATTGTATGAAATGTGTCATCAATGACTAATCCATGGATAGTCGTTAGATGATCGATGAGTAATCGAACGCATCAATCACTCATCAATGACATCCATGAGTAATCGATGTCATCGATGAGTAATCGACAGGCCACAACCATTTTCAGTGGCCATCGATTAGTTATCGATTACCGATTGATTGTAGCGCATAATCAATCACTAATCAGTCAGTTACCCAATGATAACTAATCGATTACTCATTGATGCCATTCATCATCGATTAGGGACGGACCATTACTGCAGGGTGTCCAGCGGCATGGTTGCTCAAAAAAAAAAGGAAAATAGGACGCTCAGGATTGAGAAAAGAGGAAAAATAGGAAACTTCGCATTAAAAAGTAGGAGAAAAATAAGAAAATCAATAGTACTTTCGTCGACAAAGATAGCCTCCCTGCACCTCATCAGGGTTATAATAAAGGCTACGAGTCCTCAGCTTGTACCTGCGCAGGATTTAGGTCAACTTTCGCAGCTTAGAAGGACTGAAAATGATCAGAAACGTTTAGTTTATCGGCTACGTTACGCTGTAATCGGAATGATATGCTTCATTGACTACAGGTCAAGCGTGGTTCTATAATCAAAGGTGATCAGATGCTTTTTTTTTTTTTTTTTGAAAAGTTTCGAAGGGTGAAATTTCTTCTGATTGCGTTGTCGTTGAACGATATCGAACTAGGACAAAAAAGTCCCAAGGAAAGCTTTCCTTCCATCAATCTGCAATCAGTAGCTGGTGGAGAATATGTTTTTCTGAGTCAAAAGACCGCATAGTTTCAAGTACAGAGGCTTTCCGCGATGTACGCAAAATGACACTGATCTATTTGGTACCAGATTGTAAGTGTATCATGGTTAAGTTCTAAGAAGAACGTTACTCTCTGCTTAGCTATGACTGCAAGACCGGTTTCCCAACCAAAATATTGGATCCTTCATCAGTTGCTTAGGTATAGCTGTTAACAAGGGTCACCAAGAGAGGTAGTGCCGAAAAGTAAACTTGAGTCTGTTCTTTCCGTGTAGCATCCAGAATCCATCTAGTGATTGGTTGTTTAAACAAGAAGCTGATTGATGATCTATATGACTTGTGTTGTAAGAGGACAACTTGATCCTGTTTTCAGTTTCAAAGATGAACATAAAAGCAAACAAGACTTCAAAATAAAATATGACATGTACAGATACTGAAATGCAGTTTCAGTGGGCTATGTGCAATATTTAAGCAATAGAAAACGTTTTCCGTGTTTGCATAGCCTGATATAAACACGAGAGGCGTTGGGAGAATTCGACACAGTTATGCCAACCCGATACGAAGTCGGGGGTTTGCATAACTGTCGAGAATTCTCCCAACTCCTCGAGTGTTTATATCAGGCTATGCAAACATAGGAAAAAAGTTTTCTATTGCTTTTATAAAATAACTTTCCCGAGAAAAAAACGAAAAACTCTTTGTATGGAACTGATTAAAAGAGAAATTCTTACCGATCGCAAAATCTTGTCCACGAAGTCTTGCACGCGTAATCAGTTCTTGTTTTGCAAAAAGATGCTTTGCAAAATACGAATTTTTCTCGCTTAAAATGTCAGCTTAAGCGACGAAAAATTGACTCACCTTCTTTGTAACGATTTTCCATGTTTCAGCCGACGAAGGAATGGGTAAATAAAGTAAACTTGTCGCGTTTTGAACTCGAAAACCTTTTCAAATTCGTGCTTGCGTGATTAGAGCTCGAAAAGCCAAAAACTCTCATGCAAACACTCTTCTCGGCCAATCAGAGCGCGCGTACTTTCTTGGGTATTTTATAATATTCAATAGTCACGAGAACTAAATAACACTACATACAATACATATAAGTGCACTAGAAAATTATGCAACGAGTAATGCACCTATCAATGTAAACCCCGTGAGGGGGGAGTGCGGGCAAGGGGTGGGGATTTGACAAATTTTGAAATTTTTTGATCAAATTCCCCAGGGTGGGAAACAAAAGGTTGATCAAAAGTGTCAAAAAAGCCCCCACCCCAGGGGAAAAATCTACACAAACAATACTATAACACTATATAAAACAAATAAAAAGAATATTTCAAAAGTACGTTCTTACTACTTTTATTTATGGTTAACGTAAGCTCCGTTGAATTACTCGCTGTAATTAAGTATTTTCTCTCTCCATTAGCATCTCCTATTTTGAACAACAAAATCACTCCAGGAAGATTGACTGTGCTATTATAATATTAATGAAACGTAAAATACTTTATAACATCTGCTCAACATGTCGGAACAGGTCGGATCAGTGACCCGTAAAAAATCCTCTGACTTTCACGGTGGAATTCGATTTCAATCGAGTTTTACAATCAGATGGGAACTTGAAGATAAAACCTTTCTCAAAATAGACATTATTAACTTCATACCTTTCTCCAACAGCGTGACTTTCAGAAAGCCTCGAGGGACGGACTTGGTAACCGCTTCTGAATTGATACCAGGCTTCTGTCGGTCAAAGTCAAATGTCCCGACCCCGGGGTCACGTCGCACGATCAAAAGCCCGACAGGGGGATAGTCTCAGGCATCAAATTCCCGCCCCTTGCCCGCACTCCCCCCTCACGGGATTTACATTGATAGGTGCATAACAATGTAACCAAGTTGTTAACAGAACTCTGAGAGGTCATGGAAAGAACAAATGTTAATATTATTTTTCCTAACATTAGTACATCAATGTCAACATACTACTTGCTTTATGAAAAATCTCACTCTAAAACACATACAACTATAATTATTTATATCCCATTTTCAATTTTGGAACAAATTTTGGCTTCACTAGCAAAAAATAGGAACAATAGGTTTTTGTTTAAAAATAGGAGAAAATAGGAATGGGCTCAAAAAATAGGAAAAAATAGGAACTGGACACACCTGCATTAGAAATAACCGGAGGTGGGGTGACAATTCCCAAAACAAAAATTCCCGCAAGGGAAACTTGACTAAAAAAAATCCTGCGCGCGGTAATAGGAAAAAAAAATTCTTACAGATCAGAGGAAGCGACATGTATAGCATTTTAGGTTATTAAAAGTATGGGATAAGGGGGAAAAGGTAACATAAAACAATTCCTAAAGAAAAAGAGAATTGAAATTCTTAATTTGTGCTGCAGATGTTTTATTTGAAAACAACTGTTTGATATTTCTTCTTACAACAAAACAAATAGTAATTATAGCTAATTATGGCTTCCTTTCTACAGTCATCATTACCACTGATATTGCTATTTCAGATAATTACCGGGGCCTAGCCGAAGGCTGGCACCGGTCATAAAATGCAACGCGTTTCTGTGTTTTCAAAGTTACATTGTTAGGGATATATCGCTGACTGAGATATATCGCTGGCTCGTTACTTTTGGGAGTGTTCGCTGAGATATATCGCTGGTTCAGAAATTTGAAGTAGGGAGCAAGAACTGTAACGATGTAAATATCAATTCGATTAGTTTGCACACGGAATGGTTTAAGGCGACTATATTTACCACTTATCAATAAATGAGATCCCTGTCTATTGCAAAATATTGTTACAGTATTCATCCTAGCGATGACAAAGCTTGGTGGACGTAGAACTGTGTACAAAAAATCTTAACTTATTAAACTTGCATGCGCCAAGCTTTGTTTATGCGTTTCAATACCTTACAATTCGCACTCCCTACAGGAAACTTCGTCAAATATTTTTCGACAAACAGTTAAAACTCATTAGGAGGAAGCCTATCACTGCTTTGACTTATGAAGCAACAAAACAAAATATTTTCAAATAACCTTTGTCACGCAATATTTACGTTAGCGAGATGCGCAAATTCTCAACTGTTCAAAATGCGGGATTCCCTAACATTTTGTCTTTTCACATTATTCATTAGACGTTGATGTACAATTTGTATGTTTTTGTCCTTGGTATTCTTAGCTACTTTGGATTCTTGTTGCTAAGAAATATCTTATTATTATGTAATCGATCTGAACACGTGAGGAAAACTGCGTAACTTGACAGCCTAGGATTGGGAGTTGACATTATTCATTACACCTTGTTTTCATCTCTAAAGAATATTTGCAATAAAAAAAATTTTCATGTCGCCCTACAAACGTGTTGATGAAAACGACCCTTCCACGTGGGTTGCCAAGACAAAAGTGGCCCCGGTAAAATTCACGAAGTGATTCTTGTTATACTATAAAATGTTTCTCTCCAGATATAAAATATTGTATTTCAAAATATTATTTTTGATAGAACATTAAGTAATATAAGAAATATAACATCTTCTCAACTATATTAAAAATGGAAATTTTAAACAGTATTAATAACAGTATAATTTTGTTTTAAATATGAAACACTAACAATGATTAAAACCACAAAATGTATTGGATGCATTGAAGTGCCTCTGTTTCTTAATATTTGAATAATAACAATCTATATTATGACTCAATTGTGTATAATAGAAATTCCCAACAATAAATATCTGACAGTGTAATTTTGGTTTTAATATGAAATAGCAACAATAGTCAAAGTAACAAATACACTGGATCAATTGAAGTGCCACTGCTTTCTATTTGTATTCTGGCTCCTATTGTGAAGTGGAAATTTCCACCAATAAATAACAGTACATAACTTTTTTGTTTCTGAAACAGTAACAAGAGTCAAAATAACAAATTAAAATATGTACACCATATTCCACAATGGCAGATATTCTTTTGCCTTATAAGATGTTAAATTTGGCCCTCAATGCCATGTTTCAAGGTACCAGGGTAATAGTCTTTTTTATTTTTGCAGATGCAATTGAGGCACCAAGGGCGAATAAATGTTCATGATAAAGTAATCTTGCTATTGCAAAAACTGAAGCACAGCTGTCATTTCTTAAATTATATTATTATTCATTCAAACAAGACGCCGTGTGAGCGTATATTTGGGCGTGGTCGTACTACGGGTATGATACTTTGAACATGCCTTATTGCAGCTAAAGAACTGTCATCATATCTTACCAGAGAAGACAAATCCTTTACTCCACTTTTTTGCTGAACCACACAGCTTATACAGTATGTTCCAATCCACAACAAAAATAGTGTCATTTCACGACAATGTTTGGAAATATGCACATCTTCAATGCAGACGTGCTTGGAGCCAAATTGCAATATAGGACATAAGTGGTTATAGCCCGGAGAGTAAGGTTTATCTCAGCTCCACTGATACTTACAGATGTGTTTTCACACCCATAACTTTGTACAGTGTATTTCGGTTACTAACAAGGGCAAATAAAGTTCCTTTAGTCCAGTATCCACAAGGATTAATAAGAGAGTAACACATTGCATAAACTGCTATATGGCAGCACTGTTTACAGGAACATTGGTAACTATTAACATTTGATATACTACAATTTTCAACATTGCTTGAGAAAAGATGAGGTTCAAAGGTGGCAATATGTACACCTTTAAGTTCATATATATCCTCATTCCTATGCAGAGCCTGAAAATACTGTACTAATTTATGCATGGATGGTATTTCCAACAATACACATGTCCCTTCACTATGACTGTTATGATACATATCTCTAGCATGAGAATCAAATACATTATATACCCCATCCTCAGTGCTGTAACCTGTAAGTGGCATATACAGTAGTGATGGATGTGACCATTCCTGGCAATTCTGTTAACATTGACATAGATTGTCTTGCAAGCAGTGACAGACAAGAATATAATTGAATACCGACAATCATTATTTGAGTCATATCATCAACTGAAGTCATCTTTGTTATCTTACTGTAAATTAAAGCGCACGGACACATTGCGACACATCGTTGTCCACCATTTTCCCCAAATCCTGTAACATTTCCTTGACAGTAGGGAGCATTAATTGTTTTTGTAGCATCTACATAAACTGAAGGTCATGGATTCTTCTCTATATCAGTACAAAGCTTAAATTGGCCAAAATTAACCCGGTGATTCAAACTGTTTTAAGCACTATAAAATGGATAATTACATGTACAGAGGGGCAAATTCTTACTTAGAAGCCTATTGGGATATCTCATTCCACCTAAATCGCCTGTGCTCTGCTGCTTGGACGACAGATACACCTTCCCTCGTTCATGAACTAGTTTTGTAGTTGTCCCTTCAGTAAAAACCTCACACTGTTACTGTTACTTCTTTACCTGTTTAAGTGTAAACCTTTCCTACTTTTAACGTAACAATGAATTTCAGACGACAATGGTGTATTTTTCCCAATACTCTTCCATACAAAAAGTGTCACTTTCCGTGTTTTCTGTAACAAAGATTTTATTTTGTTCATTGGTAGTCTGCTAGGGGCATGACGGTAACCGGTCATTTTGTTCCATGGTCAGATCGTTGACATCGTTCCAAGTCAGATCGTTCCAATCAATAGTCAGATCGTTCCATAAAATAGTCAGTTCGTTCCACAAAAAAGTCAGTTCGTTCCACATATGAAAAGTCACGTAAATCTTTCTAAATTTGTTGAGTGAACTTTATCGAGAAGAAAAAGGTTTCGTTCATACCACAAGCTGATAAAATAATAATCGATCCAAAGTCGGTTCGATCCATCCTAAATCTAGAATCGATCGATAGTTTTGAAACATATAGCACAACAAGTAAAAGCTATGCCGCTCTGAAGGTACAGTATTTCGAAGCGCTTGTTACCAAAATATTTCTTTGCAGCGGCCGATTTATGCAAATTTTGAAAACAACGCGAGTTTCGAATTACAATCTCGATTTTATGGTAATTTGTTATGTCGAAAATATAATGGACTAACCTGGTTTAAACCAATGAAATTGTAAGTCCTGTTATAAATAAATTTCCCACGACGAGATCTCAATTCAACTTCTTTTATTTCCTCCACAACACAATTTTCCTTCTGTACAAGTAGCTCATTACCTTCTCTTGTCGTCACCTCGCTGCCATCAAAACACTCTAACACAAAACTTGTCGATAATGCAAAATCCCGACGCACAGCATCGTATGAAAAAACACAACACGCAATACAAAAACAAGTACATCAACCGTCATCCTGCTAAACAAAATTGAAATAATAAAAAGAATTGTTGCAGTTATCACAGCATTTCCAAAAGAAGCCTCAGTCCCTTTTGGTTTCAATTGTTGACAATTGTCTCTTCCTTCATCGGAACAGATTTTTATCACGGGCAGCTCGTTGTGCTCCGTAATGCAAAAATCAAAATCACTATTGTCACAGTGATAACCAGCTACACAAACCTTGCGACTCTCAAACTTGTTAAACATTCCTCTGTTAAAACTCTTATCCATTTTACACGTACGCTCCTGACATTGCGGAGCTTGTCATTTTTCCTTTTCATTTGTGTGAAAAACACATTGCTTCCATGTTTTTCACAATTAGTTACAAAAAAAGAAATGTGTGGGAAAAAATTCCAGCAGACAAGTGGGCTTAAAAAAAAATCCTGCACCAAAAAATTTTCACCCCCCTCGGTTATTTCTAATGGTCGGTCCCTTAGTTACGTTTGGCATTGGACATACAACTTGAAAACAAAAGAAGTTTGATGACTTCATTTGATAGGGGAAGTCCCATCATTACATCATCAACTTCCTGTTTTTCCCAGAATGTCACGCTATGGTGATTATGCAAATATTTAAACGCACTGTACTTATGAAATAAAAGAAAAAATTGATTTAAATTTAAGAAAACTGGGCTGGTAGCTTCAGCCTCAAATATTACCAATGTATGATATAACATGCGCCGTTACCCCCATCTTCTATTCTTCTTGTATCACAGTAATCAGAGTGCGGTATAAGGGGTATAGTATGCTACGTCCGTAAACGTCTTGAAAAACTTTGGCACGATGTCGAAATCTCAAAAGCGTTTGTTGCGTCTCGGAGTCTCGAGATTTTTTGCCAACGGATCTCGGAGTCTCGGGTTTGTCTTTTTTTCTTTCCGTTTGGTCTTCAGGAGTCGCAATTTTTTGAGTTCGTGGGTACAGCTTATTGAACTGAGCTAGTATAGATTAAGGCAGTGAAACAAGACAAAGCAGTATTTTGGTGGGCTTCCCCTAGCTTCCATTGACGTTTTCGGTCATTTTGGAACAACTTTTTACCCATCGGAAAATCCAGTTTTGTTCCCACCGAAATTCCGGATTTTTCATCTAAATGGAAAACGCCCGTACGACACATCAAATCGACCAACAAACGAATCGCTTCCGGCGCAATCCGTTTGCACCTCGTGCGATCGGTGCGATCCTGGTGCGATCGCCTTTTACAAACGAAAGTGTGGGACATAACCATGAGTCGATTCCCAAAACGATTAATGTTAAAGAAAACAACCAAGAAGCAATCTTGAAGAGATGAAAACTCACCTCGCTTAGCCTGGTAATTCTGGTTTCAGAGAGAGAGAGAATGTACGTGGGTGATGTGAACAAAGGCAGACAATCCGTCTAGTGTTCAAGGCATCGTGCTGTCACGCACGACACGTGATCTTATATATTTGCTGTAACTCCGCTTGACAGGCTCAAGTGATCGGGAGAAATGCTTCACAACACACTGAAGTTTGCACCTTTAATCCCAAATGTTGATATATGTTGTTGAAAAAGTCACATCATGGTGGTTAAAATATCAAGGTAGAAAATGTCACATCACGGTCGTAAAATGATATCAAGGTAGAAATATTACAGGTAGCCCAAGCTCGAAACATGAGCATCGGCAAGCATCGGCATTGTTGCGTAACATTCAAAATATAAGGATTTATATGGGAAAAAAAACCTATCTTTTCTCTAACCTACGAAAATGAAAGGATTTCAATAAAAAACAGCTTACCTTACTTAAAATGTGTGTTACATCTCTCCTGTGTGGTCCACGGGCCGATTTATGGCCGTTTATGGGTTTTATGTAAACAAAAAAACAATCTCGAGTTCCGCAGAATCACGATCAAAAGCCTTAGAAAAATCTAAATAAATAACATCAACTCGTTGTCTCCTCTCAAGAGCGTTAGCAAATTGATGAACTTTTTGAGATAGTTGAGACACGGGGGATTTTCCTGGTAGGAAACCATGCTGCCAGTGGGTAAGATGGGGGCAAATAATACTAAAGATCTCATTATAAACTTGTCTTTCCAAAATTTTAGATAGAACATCAAGAAGCGAAATACTACGGTAGTTTGAATGCATCGTCTTAAACTCACATTTATGAATAGGGACAAGATTTGCGTGTTTCCATTTTTCAGGAAATGTCCCAAGCTCTAAGGACAAATTGAATAATCTGCATAATGAAGGTGAAATTTCATTAGCACATGCTTGCAATAACTTACTGGAAAGACCAAGGGAAGCTTTGTTAACGTCAAGCGATTGAAGCTGTTTAAGATTGTTGCTAGGGCTAAGGCGTACTTCAGATAATTCACGTTTAACGCTGTAGTTCAGTCTGAGTAGACATACATCAGCGCTACTAGCAGGCTACTAGAGTCAGGTGGGGTAAAAACTAAGTGAAAAAACACGTTGAATAAATTAGCTTGATCAATAGGTCTGGTGGCCTGTACCGATTCATGTTTAATCACCCCCGGAATTCTAGTAGTTTTGGTAATCGCTTTGTAACATATGTGACCAACATTTGCAAGGATTGTCCCTTAAGGAATAACTAAGCTTAGTGAGGTGACTACGCTTTTTAAATTTAACCATTTTCTTAACCTGACGTCTAAGCTCACTGAATGTTTCCCACAAACTTACGGAATCCTTCAACTTAGCTTTACGTCGAGCTCTGTTCTTCTTTCTAATTCATTAACAATAACACCTCTTTATCAATCCATTGATTGATTGAGCATAAGCTTTGCGTTATAGGCGACCATCTCGGTTTCAAATGTTTCGAGTCTAGAAACGATCCATCGAAATGCACACAAATGTGATCCCGCGAAGTGTTCACTCGGCGAGTCTCCCGCTTTGTGATCGGCCAAAGAAGACTAAAACTGGAACAAATTAAGTAATCCATCGATAAGTACGAAGAACGGTTCTTAGGTTTTAATTGCGCAGGATAAAGAAGGAGACAAGACTATCCCAATCATATTCCCTGGATAAAAATTCATTCTAAAGTTCACATAATGTTAGCATATTATTTTAATTCAACGAAAACATATGGTTTATTCTCTGGTCCTAACTACACCGCCAATATTCAAAACAAAATTCGTTAATTTAAACTTCACATAACGTTAGCATATTATTTTAATTCAACGAAAACATATGGTTTATTCACTGGTCCTAACTACACCGCCAATATTGAAAACAAAATTTGTTAATTTAAACTTCACAGTTGAAACCTACATATTGGTCTGAAATATTACGCTTAATTAAGCAGAGACCATGTGTGCTCCAAAATAGCAATGCTCTGGATGGAACCACATACTGGTATCATTCCGATCAGGCTTTAGGGAGATCTGCTCTCCCGCAGACAATACAAACACTCCTCCAGCACTTCCGGTCTCTTCAATTGGACCTCCTGGCAAATCCTTGTTGATCATGAGAAGAACTCTGTTGCCTGCCATGACCAAAACGCGGTTTTTTGACAGAGATGGCTGATGGACAAAGAAGAGCTGGGCGTAGACGTAGTAGCGTCCAGTATATGGGACTGTGAGTGCGCCTGCATTGTTGTAGTAAAAGCCGCCAAGCACGTGGCTTTTAGGGTCGTTCGGGTTCCAGTGGGTAATAACTATGGATAAAACAAAAACAAATAAAATTACGCAAAACGTACCACGTACTACTACTACTACTACTACTACTACTACTACTACTACTACTACTACTACTACTGCTGCAGATGCTGCTACTACTACTACTACTAATATAATAATAATAATAATAATAATGATGATGATAATGATAATAATGAAAATGAAAATGAAAATGATAATGATAATAATAATAATAATAATAATACGAATCGACTCATCCCCCTGGACAAAGGAAAGGACGCTGTTCGGCCGATTGGTGTAGGAGAAGTTATACGGTGGAAAATGGGAAAGTGTGTTATGCACGTGACAAAGCCCGATGTCATTGAGGCAAGTGATTCCCTTCAAGTTTGTGCAGGGCACAAAAGCGCAAATTGAAGCTGCAATTCATGCAATGCGCAACATCTTCGAGGCGGATCAAACGGATGCTGTTCTGTTAATCGATGCATCAAATACCTTTAACACCCTGAACAGAGCTGCAGCACTACATAATATCCGAGTGTTGGTTCGACCCTGGCTACCTGTGTGATAAACACCTATTGAGAACCTGCGCGTCTCTTCATTAAAGGCGGTGAGGAACTAATATTAACAGAGGGCACCACACAGGGTGACCCTCTGTCCATGAGCCTATACGCCAACACTTCAACCACTTATAACGCGACTGCACGTTTCAAGCGCAGCAAAACAGTGTCGGTTTGCTGATGACATAACCGGAAGTGGTTCCCTAAAAGACGTGAGGAAATGGTGGGATTAACTATCAGAGAGTAGCCCTCCGCTGGGTTACTTCCCTAATGCCAAGACATGTTGGTTGATCATCAAACCGGCACGAGAACAGCCTGCCAGGGAGGTCTTTAGAGATACTGCTATTGACGTAACCACAGAGGTCCACAAGCATTTAGGCGCGGTTCTAGGATCAGGATCGTTCCTTGAAGAATATGTTGGCGAGAAAGTAGACAAATGGGTCAATGAAGTTACTAAACTCGCAGATTTCGCCATATCACAGCCTCAAGCCTGCTATGCAGCCTTCACTTTTGGTCTGCGGCACCGTTGGACATATTTCCTAAGAACATTACCGGATATTGCAGAATTACTTGAGCCACTCGAGCGCGCGATTAATGAGCTTCTCATACCAGCTGTCACTGAACATACAGTCACTAAAGTAAAGCGCGACCTCCTTGGTTACCCTGTGCGCATGGGAGGCCTTGGATTCACAGATCCTGTAGTGACCTCATCTTCTGAATACGAGGCTTCAATCGAAGTTATTAATCCGCTCGTAAGGCGAATTGTTGAGCAAAAGCACCAGCCTCCAGATGCCTCAGAAATTCAAACACTGCAACTGAGCACACGAACACAAAAAGATGACTGTCTAAGTGAGATGCTGGAGCAAGTGAAGAACCCCCTGCCGACAAAAGCTAAGCGAGCTGTTGAGTTAGCTACAGAGAAGGGATCATCAAATTGGCTGACCGTGATTCCCCTTAAAGAGTTGGATTACAATTTGAATAAGAAGGATTTTAGAGATGCAATCAAGTTACAGTACAACTTGGACATAACGGACACGCCCATGCTCTTCGTATGCAGTGTTCAATTTAGCGTGGATAACTTGGAAGCAGAGATGCTAAGGATGGTCTGTAATGACGTGGAAGTAGAGCTGGTCCTTCAGGACGTCACTAGGAGACATTAAATCATGACGCTAAAAAAGCCCCTGATGCTCGTTTGGATATTCATGCTCGAGGTTTTTGGGAGAGACAGAGATCTGCATTCTTCGACGTCCGGGTGTGTCACCCTAATGCAGACTCATGCAGAGACATAACTCCTAAGCAGATCTACAAGAAGCATGAGAAAGAGAAGAAGAGGCAGTATGCGGAAAGAGTAATGGAGATCGAACAGGGAACGTTCACTCCCCTATAGCTAGTTTTCACGACCACAGGTGGAATGGCGGATGAGCGTGTTAAGTACCACAGCAGACTTGCGGAGCTGATCGCAAATAAGAAGGGAGAAAATTACTCACGCGCAATTTCCTGGATAAGAGCTAAAGTATCTTTCGCCATCGTACGCTCTGCGATACTATGCTTGAGACGCTCAAGATCCAGAATAAGACAACTAGACTTTGTTAACTCAGACCTACAGATCGATAATATCTTTTTTTAAAGAATTAGGAATTTTAGGAATACGAGATTTTATTATTTTTAAATTGTTTTCTTTTTAATATCAGAGACGGATAATTCTCTTTTGTAAAGACTTAATTTAAAACTCTGGACTACCTGCAAGAGTCATTGACCACATCTGAGCCGCAAGGAATGTATTTGCTAAATCGTTATTGACGCAGTGATTGCTATTCTTATCATTTATATAATTCTTAATGTTATATAGTGCTTAATCCATATTAAAAAAAAAAGGAAAGAAAGAAAAAAATCAATAAATCAATAAATAAAATAATGTGAAAGGTTTGAACCCAGGAGTCATTTCATAAGCAGGCTGAGTATGATCGTCCGGGTGAACGTAGTCCTGAAAAGGAATGTTGTTGTTGACAGTATCTGACGCTTTGGCAACCTGTGCGGTAGTCATCTTCAGAGTAAAAGGGTCAAGTCTTTCACCCGGACGATCATACTCAACCTACTTATGGAATAATAATAATAATAATAAAATACAAGTAATACACATTTTAAGAGGAGGCCTCCATCACTAAGAGTGGTTTTTTAGGAGGATCCTCTATTAAAAATGAAGTATTAAAACTAAAATAACATTAAAAATCCTAAAATGGAATATTAGAAGAGAGTAGCATCATAATTAAGAACTTCGTTAAAAATATGTACATGTACATAAAGCTAACCTTAGAAGAGTTACCTAAAAACATAATCAAATTTGCTTTAAGAATCATGTCCGGCATTGGTCTTTTTATTGCCCCCGCAGGGTTCCGGCCCAGAGGCCGGAACCCGAGGAGGCACCCTAATGTCCCCCGCGTAAAGAAGAAGTATCGTATTACTGTTAGTATATGCGAAGCTTTCCCGATTTGATGAAACTAGGCGCGCACGGTGGTCCCGGTTAATTTTCAGCATGTGCGCCTGGCTCAGCAACTGCGCAAACTGCGTTTGTCAACGAGTCGCATTCGCCGAATTGTGTCGCACACAAGCACAACAAGTGGCTCCAAATCCTCGTTCGGGAAGATTTTCCACCGAAACTCCTCTAGAGCGAGAACGCCGACTTCAAATTAAGCGTGAACAACGAAGGAGAAGACGTCAACAAGAAACCGCGGAGTAGAAGGAACATCGATAAGCACAGCGAAGGCAACGCCGACAACAACAGACAGAGGAACAGGAGATTGGAATCAAAGGAATTATGATCGTTTTACACTGTCGAAAACCCAGATTTCTTAGTTTGCCGGTTTCCCCGCAGATATATAGATCAAAGTCTGCAAAGTTTCAGCTCCGTATTACGGCCCGAATAATAATAATTTTCAGGCGAACTGCACCGGGCCATATTTTTTCTTTGTTTTTGTCTTTTTCTAAATGCGGGCGGCGAAATAATGCTAAATGTGCTTTTCAATACACTGTTAACAACAACACTACATAATACGCAAAAAAGAAGAAGAAGAAAAGAAAGAAAACGTATGGACCTTTAACACGATATCCGCCGTTGGTCACCCGTCCAGTTCGTAACCCCGACCACAGGGCTTAACTTGAGTGCCGTTACCAAACCGAGTTTCGCGAAATTTATTGCGAGATACATATTTCTATAGAGTTAAAAAGTTATTCAGCAGTACTGCAATTGTTTGGTATTAAAGAACTTGATTTGTCAGACACAAATCAGCAACGTGGATCGACAGAACTTTGAACTGGTTTTGTCAACGTGGATCGACAAACTCGATTCAAACCACATCAGGAATAGCTCAAATTTCTCAAAATCCAGTCAAAGACAAGAAAGGTGCTATCGTGAAATAACCGGGTTTTGTTCTATATTAAGTTATTCAGGGTTTAATAAACAGTGGTCCATGTGTTTTTAGGGTTAGTTTATTGCGAAATCCCGATTATTTTATTTGATACAAGGACATGCCAGAAAAAATGAACTGGGAAATATCTCAAAGGTGAGAAACTTGAAACAGCGGTCCATGTTTTTGTAGGGTTAGTTTATTGCGAAATCATTTATATCAGTTGCGTTCGACGTTGCGTTCAAGAATGTCACACTCGAAGCCAAAGCATCCGTTCGACACTTTAGTTATAGGAAATTTAGTTACAAATAGATAATTAAAGATGGTTTTGCTGTTTAACACGCGTTCTATTACATTTGCAGTGTTGGTTCAACTCATTATGAGATGTATAAAAAACAATTGTCCATCCTAGGCATGTCATGTATGAGGATTTTCATTAACCCAGGAAACAAAGTGTAATAATTGAGAAAACACAAAAGAGAACAAAAGAATTACACTCAGAAACTCTAATACGAAAACTTCATTTCAAAGGTTCATGGTAAATACATGGACAACCACAAGGAGTCTTCATTCGGGTTTTAAAAGGTCGGGGGCAGATTTAGTGACAACTATAACTAGTTAGTTCAATAGGCAGGGAAGGTCAATCGTTGAAAGGTCTAAAATACGTAGTCCGTCTTCTCCATTCCGTTCGGCGGATTGGGAAGTCTAGGTCGAAAACCATTCCTAGTAGAGTCGAACCTGTATTAAGCGGTACTGTATTAAGCGGTAAGCCTCTATTAAGAGGTTAGTTTTCAAAGTCCCAAAAATTACTTCCCTTGATGTACTGTAATCTCGACCACTATTAAGCGGTCGCAGTCAGCAAAAATTTTTTTGGAATCACTTTCTTGGGGAGCACTCATCTCCATACTCCAAACTGACATTTCCTTCAAACTGACATTTCCCTCTAACAAGAGTACAGAGTCTAAGTATCTTCAAATTTTAAGGAAAAAAATGTTCAGAAGGGCGTGAGTAGGACTCGAACCCTAAGCGTAGAATCTGCAGTCCATCTCCCATACCATTACGTCACTGAGCATTTGTTGACGGTTGATGGTTTGATTTAAAGATATATAGCAACAACCCTAACCCCAAATAGAAGCTAACCTTTTATCGAGTTAATGCTTAACCCTAATCACTATTCTCAGTGCTGAACCCTAATCAGTATTGATCAGCGCTTAAGCCTAATTACTATTCTCAGGGCTTAACCCTTAACAACCCCTGCGGCCAGCTGAAAATTGCATACAAGCGGTTCAGGAAGGATTGGAAACTAAATGGGAAGGCTCGGTTACTATTCTAAGCTTAGTGGTCAAGCTCCCCAAGAAACTGATCCACCAAAAGGTCACCATTTGCGAAGTCCCAACGGGACTTTTTCTATGGTCTTGACCTGTATTAAACGATCACACGGTGTCAATTACTTCTTCATAAAGTTTCAAATAATGTAACCCACGAGAAAAACAATTGATTTCCTTTTTTATTTTCGCAAATCATTAAAACGCCGGAAATGAATGTTTCTATTCGAGGTCAAACGTCTGATCTGATCAGCACTGGAGATCGAATTCTTTAAACTGTATTTCTTGCAACCTGTATTAGGTGGTCACCCTGTATTAAGCGGCCACGTAGCCATTTCACGAGGGTGACAGCTTAATACAGGTTCGACTGTATTATAGTTATGTATACTAACTAACTTAAAGGGGTCCTAAATAATCAAAGTATTCCGGAGCATCTCCCTTGATTGCATTCTGAACTGTAAGACATCGAAACTTTGGACAAAACGGATACAGAAACAATTTCCGCCTTTCGCTTTCGTCTTTATTGACTCTTTAGTTGTCTATGCTTCACAACACGCGGATGGCTATGTGATTTCCCGCAAAATAACCTCGAGTTGCATTTGGGTTGCCATACCTGTTCATTTAGTTATTCTACATTGCGGACCGACGGGCGGTCGGTCGGGTGGACGGTCACCGTGATAACCAAAATTTCTCAGAAGCGTAGATTACCACATTTTCTTAGGTATGGGACTACGCTCGCGCTCGCGTGGAGCTCCCCTATAATATTTGCACCGCCTACCCATTGTCCGTTCACCGGAAATTGAGTTATGGGAGGAAACCGCTCCTGCCTACCTACTATGCAGCCTTTCACACTACAAGGAAACCTGGGGGGAAAAACCAATAACAAGAGTTGGACCTCCACACACCTGTAGTCCTTCCATGACTCAGAAAACCCAAGCACAGCTATACTCGCAATGGAATTGAACAAGATGACTTAAGAAAGAGGCAGGAATTTCAGAGTTCTACCGTATGAACCATGAAAATAACCTTCGCATGGCACTTATCTAAGCACGTTAACTTCTTGGTCTCAGTAAAGCGTCCCTAGAAAATCTGAAATACCGGGCCATCCATAAGCGGACACTAAAACAAATCACAGGCCAGTGTGACGTGACGGCTAGGCTCGATTACTAGCCGTTTTTCAGGAAATGCGCCAGTGCTTCTCCCAAGAAAAGAATTTACGTCACATACACGATCGGCCAGTCACGAGTCCAGCCGTCTCTTCTCGGCACGAACTCGAGAGAGCGGCGGAAATCAGCGAGTCTGTGTGTGTCGCCCAGTGTAATAAGCTTCATTGACCTTTATACTTTCAATTTTTGTTGACACACTCAGTAAGTGTACACTGAGTTGACAGGCGAAAGAGTAAGCAGTTTTGGACAGCTCAAGGTAATAAGGTGCTCCAGGATTCACTTTTTAAACTAAGACTAACGAAGACTATAGTGAATGTAGTCTCCGTTAAACGAGTAAAATATTATGTTTAAGTTACATACTTTGCCCGTTACGACAGTTCTTCCTTTGTCCATGGCTTTCTAGATGGGCTGATGGCACGGAAGGTAACTGTGGAGGCATGCCGGGATAGCCGGGTTGGGGTGGATATTGTCCCTGCATCTGAGAAAAGAATGGAAACCGCAAAACAGTTAATAAGTCTGACGCCTCGCTGAGACATTTCTACTCAGTGCATGTGTCAAGAAGAAAGCAAAGAATGCCACGAAATGGAACTCGAATGAGGTGTTGTGACACAGTGGTGTATGGTATGGTGCCCCATATGTGCCATAGGAAAAAGCTGTAGGATAACGGAAAAATAAGTTATTTGCTCCAATAATTTTTACTTTTATTATTACTTTTTTTTAAGCATTAATTGTTATTTCTTTTCTTTTATTATTTTTTTCTTAGTCACACAACAAAGAATATTAAATAGAAGAGAAAAAGAAGTGAATATGGTCTATGAGTGCCATAGTAAAAAAAAGGAATTGTGCAGCTGGCAGCTGCCTGGGTGTGCCATAGACCAGAATGCACTTTGATGTCCAGATGCGAGACCCAATATGGCGAAGGTACGGAGTAGAACAGCGATCGGGAAGATGACATGAATTAAGAAACGACGTTGAAGCCACAAATGTGATAATTGACCACAAGTGTAATAAAGCCCTCAAATGAAATAAAAATTGACCACAAGTGTAATAATGCCCTCAAATGGAATACAAATTGACCACAAATGTAATAAACCCGTTAAATACAATACAAACTGTATACTCGAAAGAGCACCGCCCTCAACTGAAGTCGGACAAAAATAGACACCGCACCGCTCGTTCGAAAATCGAAAACAATATTCTATTTCATTTAATCGAAAGAGCGCCGCCCTCAAATCACCAAATTAATAACTGCCAATACTCTACAAATGTTTCTCTTCCGGAGAAACAATACATTGCGAATAAGCAATACGTTGATGATAACTCTAAAGATTGTTTTCACTGTCTCGCAACAAAAAAAAAAAAAAAAAATCGCAAACCGTCCAAACATATTCCCTGGATAAAAGTTCATATAACGTTAGCATCTTATTTTAATTCAACAAAAACATATAGTTTATTCACTGGTCCTAACTACACAGCCAATATTCAAAACATAGAGAATACTTCATGGAAAGTGCTGGCGTACGGTATTTACGCACGAGTTGTTGACGTATCAGAAATTGAACGAGTGAGCGCAGCGAACGAGTAAGATTTCTGATACAAAAATAACGAGTGCGTAAATACCGTACAAAGCACTTTCCATGTGGTATTGTGTTTATTATATACATACTGAGACATCATCATTTTGGCGGCTTTTTTATTTTAAATCTTTCAAAAATGCTAAAATTTGCCGCTACACACTTACCGCAAAATGACAACGAAAACGAAGTATCAGCTTTTTAGTAAAAACGTTCGTTAAAAACATAAATGACGGTGAGGATATGATGTAATCCAAGAACCATAAGTAATCTCAACTGTTTGTTCTCAATGCACAATTGAAAATGAGTGAATTTAAGTAAAATGGCCAGTTTCAATATAAACTTAAGCTTAAATGAAAGGCAAAGTAGCTCCGACAAAAAGCACAACAAAAGCTTACGTCTCGTTCTGTTTATCCCTTTCCGCTGTTGTTTCACGGGCTCTCTACCGTTTTCTTTATCGACAGTGAAACAAACGAAACTATTCCCACTCCATTTCCGAAATGTTTATCACTTTTTTAGCGAGAAAAACTCTTTGAGTAAAACTTTTCTCGTTGAATGTGTGCGAAGCGGCGCTGCAAGCTGCAATAAAAGGCGGCAATTTTGGCGCGAAACCCACACACCTCTGTGCCTTCAGATTGGACGTATCATTTTTCTCACACGTGAAAAAACATCGTTCGCGATTCTGATTGGACGTATCATTTTTTTTCACGTGTGAAAACCATCGTTCGCTCCTCTGATTGGCTAGAACTAATTTGCGTACGAAAATTTACGACATAGCTTTTTGGTGAGTATTTCTCAGTATGTATATAATAAATAATAATATACATGAAAAAATTTCTCGATTATGATTGGCCAAAGGAAATGCAGTTTTTAGGTAACACGGTGCGGAAAAAAAGTAAGTTAGTACAGAAAAGAGTAACAAACGTGACATTCTGATTGGCTAATAAACAAAGGAACTCACTGGAGCCAATCAAATGCACCACCTAAATGGCGCAAAATTTGGATCCGCTCCGGAGCAGTTTCGAGCAAAAACCGCAATGGTTGGCCTTTGCAGCACATTTGCTTTTGCGACCGAAACAACTGTAGAGGAGCTGAAAAACTGCTCTAAAAACGAAAACACTGCGAAAAGCACTGGTTTTTGGCTCTCTTTTTGGAAGAATTGGTACGTAGATAAGGAAATTACTGATGAAATAGAAAATTATGAGCCGGCTGAGCTTAACACTTTGCTCGAGCATTTCTACGCTGAAATAAAAAGGTGAAGATTACGAACCAGAAAGCCTTAAAGTAACGATGGCATCGCTTGATAGACACTTAAAGAACAAAGGCTGCACCCTGTCCATTGTACGTGACCGAGAATTTACTTCGTCCAAAGAGGTGTTAGAGGACAAAGTGAAACAGCTTCGCATGGATGTCCGTGGTAAGCGCCCAAACAAAGCTCGGCAAGTATGAGAGGAGGAAGAAGAAATTCTCTGGAAGAGCGAAAAACTCGATGTAATAACCCAGAATCTTTAATTCAAACACATTGAACGATTCCATGAACTGTTCAGCCCGTTTCTGCAGCTTGCAAACTTTAAAAACATCGAGCAAAATGTTGTTTTGACTGCACTTGTGATGATATTTGCGGCATTTGAATGATTTATTTTTGCACGTAGTTTACGCGTGTTGACTCTTTATCAAAGAGATTTTAAAGCTATCTCGCAATTTTTTCATGAATATTATTAATAAGTAACCACATGATTTTTCTCGTGCAATTTGGAATAAATGAGCACTCGTAAATTTTTTCAAAGATCACAAATTGCACTCGCCCGTAATTTTGTTAGCCTTTTAAAAAATTTGCTCGTGCTTTTTAATTCCAAATTGCACTCGAAATCATGTGATTACCTGTACAAATTCGCTAATTTAAACTTCACAGTTAAAACCTAAACATTGGTTTGAAATATCACGCTTAATTAAGCAGAGACCATGTATGCTCCAAAATAGCAATGCTCTGGATGGAACCACATACTGGTATCATTCCGATCAGGCTTTAGGGAGATCTGCTCTCCCGCAGACAATACAAACACTCCTCCAGCAAATCCGGTCTCTTCAATTGGACCTCCTGGTAAATCCTTGTTGATCATGAGAAGAACTCTGTTGCCTGCCATGACCAACACGCGGTTTTTTGACAGAGATGGCTGATAGACAAAGAAGAGCTGGGCGTAGACGTAGTAGCGTCCAGTATATGGGACTGTGAGTGCGCCTGCATTGTTGTAGGAAAAGCCGCCAAGCACGTGGCTTTTTGGGTCGTTCGGGTTCCAGTGGGTAATAACTATGGATAAAACAAAAACAAATAAAATTACACAAAACGTACTACTACTACTACTACTACTACTACTACTACTACTACTACTACTACTACTACTACTACTACTACTACTACTACTACTACTGCTACTGCTACTGCTACTGCTACTGCTACTGCTACTGCTACTGCTACTGCTACTGCTACTGCTACTGCTACTGCTACTGCTACTGCTACTGCTACTGCTACTGCTACTGCTACTGCTACTGCTACTGCTACTGCTACTGCTACTGCTACTGCTACTGCTACTGCTACTGCTACTGCTACTGCTACTGCTACTGCTACTGCTACTGCTACTGCTACTGCTACTGCTACTGCTACTGCTACTGCTACTGCTACTGCTACTGCTACTGCTACTGCTACTGCTACTGCTACTGCTACTGCTACTGCTACTGCTACTGCTACTGCTACTGCTACTGCTACTGCTACTGCTACTGCTACTGCTACTGCTACTGCTACTGCTACTGCTACTGCTACTGCTACTGCTACTACTACTACTACTACTACTAATATTATAATAATAATAATAATAATAAATATCAGAACAATAAGTAATATTTTACAATTTTAAATTATATCGTATTGTTTGCAAATTAAAAACTAGATATATGACAACAATGGTAACTATTAAAATTCTATTTACAATTAATTCGCTTGAAAAAAAGAAAAGAAAAAAAAACTATTCATTCAAAAACACTATTTACAATTCCTGTCGATTTAAAAAGAGCTTAGAAAGAAGTTAATTTAACTAAGAAAAATTTATTCGAATTAAAAACATTTCATTTCAATTAAAAAAAAAAAAACCATCAAAAATCTAGGCCTAAAATTATGAATACAGATGTAGACCAGCTACAGCGAGAGTGAAATCTTCTGAGACCTCACGTGATTTGAATAATAATAATAATAATAATAATAATAATAATAATAATGATAATAATAATAATAATAATAATAATAATAATAATAATAATAATAATAATAGTAATAATGATAGTAATAATAATAGTAATAATAATAATAATAATACTAATAATAGTACGAATCGACTCATGCCCCTGGTCAAAGGAGAGGACGCTGTTCGGCCGATTGGTGTAGGAGTACGTACAACGTAATAATTGACGTACTAGGTGGTTATTCTAAACACTTAGAGAAGTCGGTGAGGAAGCTACTTGGGGCGAGAGCACGGGGCGTACTTGAGCGGATGCAGAAGTCGGTCATCTCAAACACTTTGAACATTGCCAGAACATTTAAGATAAATACTTAGTTAGGGCGCTAAGGACTCCAGTTTTTAGGTTTTTTTTTTCTGTAGAAATCCAGAAACGCAAGTTTGCTGATGTTTTTACTAAGATTTTTTAGAGTATTAGAGTTTGATATTATTCTAAATAGGCTTTTACTAGAGATAACCATATTATAATGGCCTTGTTTAGGTATATAAGAAAAAATGAGAGTATAAAAACTGAATAATTTTCTAAACAGGCTTCTAGTAGAGATAATTATATCATCATGTTTTTGCGTTGGTTTTACAGAGTATAAGAAGTTAATAATATTCTAAATTGGCTTTTTAAGTAGAGAGATTCATATCATTATGTATATTAGGATCGTATTAGGTTTCGCACCGACCTTCTTTTACTTCTAAGTATAGCTTCTCAAGTGGTGTGGGTTACGTTATGCGCCCTATACTACTCATAATGTGGACAGCATTCCGAAGTTTTATACTGCGAGATAATAATAATAATGCGAATGGATTTCAGCGAATCGACTCATCCCCCTGGACAAAGGATAGGACGCTGTTCGGCCAATTGGTGTAGGAGAAGTTATACGTAGGAAAATGGGAAAGTGTGTTATGCACGTGACAAAGCCCGATGTCATTGAGGCAAGTGATTCCCTTCAAGTTTGTGCAGGGCACAAAAGCGGAAGTGAAGCTGCAATTCATGCAATGCGCAACATCTTCGAGGCGGGTCAAACGGATGCTGTTCTGTTAATCGATGCATCAAACACCTTTAACGCCCTGAACAGAGCTGCAGCACTACATAATATGCGAGTGCTGTATCCGACTCTGGCTACCTGTGTGATAAACACTGACAGACAACCTGCGCGTCTCTTCATTACAGGCAGTGAGGAACTAATATCAGCAGAGGGCACCCCACAGGGTGACCCTCTGTCCATGAGCCTATACGCCATCAGACTTCAACCACTTATAACGCGACTGCACGTTTCAAGCGCAGCAAAACAGTGTTGGTTTGCTGATGATACAACCGGAAGTGGTTCCCTAAAAGACGTGAGGAAATGGTGGGATGAACTATCAGAGAGTAGCCCCCCGCTGGGTTACTTCCCTAATGCCAAGAAATGTTGGTTGATCATCAAACCGGAACGAGAACAGGCTGCCATAGAGGTGTTTAGAGGCACCGCTATTAACGTCACCACAGAGGGCCACAAGCACTTAGGCGCGGCTCTAGAATCTAGATCGTTCCTTGAAGAACATGTTGGCGAGAAAGTAGACGAATGGGTAAAAGCAGTTACTAAACTCGCAGATTTCTCCTCATCACAGCCTTGAGCCTGCTATGCATCCTTCGCTTTTGGTCTGCAGCACCGCTGGACAATCGTTCAATCGAAGTTACTAATCCGCTCGTAACGCGAATTGTTTAGCAAAAGCACCAGCCTCCAGATGCCTCAGAAATTCAAACACTGCAACTGAGCACACGAACACAAAAAGATGACTGTCTAAGTGAGATGCTGGAGCAAGTGAAGAACTCCCTGCCGACAAAAGCTAAGCGAGCTGTTGAGTTAGCTACAGAGAAGGGATCATCAAATTGGCTGACCGTGATTCCCCCTAAAGAGTTAATCTTTAACCACAGTTCGTAACCATACAGTTGGAGTTGGATTACAATCTGAATAAGAAGGATTTTAGAGATGCAATCAAGTTACGGTACGACTGGGAAATGACGGACACGCCCATGATTTGCGCATGCAGTGTTCAATTTAGCGTGGATCACGCAATGGTGTGTCAGCGCGGCATCTTCATTATCCAGCGCCACAATGAACTGCGCGACTTGGAAGCAGAAATGCTAAGGATGATCTGTAATGATGTGGAAGTAGAGCCGGTCCTTCAGGAGGTCACTGAGGAGACATTAAATTATGGCGCTAACAAACCCCCTGATGCCCGTTTGGATATTCATGCTCGAGGTTTTTGGGAGACAGAGATCTGCATTCTTCGACGTTCGGGTGTGTCACCCTAATGCAGACTCTTAGAGAGACTTAACTCCAGAGCAAATCTACAAGAAGCGGGAGAAAGTAGGAGAAAGCTATTCAAGTGCAATTTCCTGGATAAGAGCTAAAGTATCTTTCGCCATCGTACGCTCTGCGATACTATGCTTGAGAGGCTCAAGATCCAGGATAAGACAACTAGACTTTGTTGACTCAGACCTACAGATCGATAAAATCTTTTTTTAAAGAATTAGGAATTTTAGGAATACGAGATTTTATTATTTTTAACTTGTTTTCTTTTTAATATCAGAGACGGATGATTCTCTTTTGTAATGACTTAATTTAAAACTCTGAACTGTCTGCAAGAGTCATTGACCACATCTGAGCCGCAAGGAATGTATTTGCGAAATCGTTATTGACGCAGTGATTGTCTCATGATTTATATATTTCTTAATTTTATATAGTGCTTAATTCATAGTTTGAAAAAATAATAATAAAATAAATAAATAAATAACTAAATAAAATAATGTGAGAGGTTTGAACCCAGGAGTCATTTTATAAGCAGGTTGAGTATGATCGTCCGGGTGAACGTAGTCCTAAAGAGCAATGTTGTTGTTGACAGTGACTGACGTTTCGGCAACCTGTGCGGTAGTCATCTTTCACCCGTACGATCATACTCAACCTACTTATGGAATAATAATAATAATAATAATAATAATAATAATAATAATAATAATAATAATAATAATAATAATAATAATAATAATAATAATAATAATAATAATAATAATAATAATAATACAAGTAATACACATTTTAAGAGGAGGCCTCCATCACTAGGAGTGGTTTTCAGGAGGATCCTCTATTAAAAATAAAGTATTAAAATTAAAATAACCTTAAAAATCCTAAAATGGAATATTAGAAGAGAGTAACATAATAATTAAGAACTTCGTTAAAATATGTACATGTACATAAAGCTAACCTTAAAAGAGTTACCTAAAAACATAATCAAATTTGTTTTAAAAATCATGTCCGGTATTGGTCTTTTTATAAGTTCAATAGGCAGGGAATGTCAATCATTGAAAGGTCTAAGATAGGTAGTCGGTCTTCTCCATTCCGTTCGCGGATTGGGAAGTCTAGGTCGAAAACCATTCCTAGTACAGTCGAACCTGTATTAAGCGGTCAGCCTGTATTAAGCGGTTAGTTTTCAAAGTCCAGAAAATTACTTCCCTTGATGTACTGAATTTCGACCTCTATTAAGCGGTCGCGGTGGGCGAAATTTTTGTTGGGATCACTTTCTTGGGGAGCACTCATCTCCATACTCCAAACTGACATTTCCCTCTAACAAGACATTCTTTGATATTTCCCTTTTCCTACATAAAATTTCAAAGTACAGAGTCTAAGTATCTTCATTTTTTAGGGGAAAAAAAAAAATTCGGAAGGGCGTGAGTAGGACTTGAACCCGAAGCGTAGAATCTGCAGTCCATCTCCCATTGCATTACGCCACTAGGCATTTGTTTACCCTAACCAAATAGAAGCTAACCGTTTGTCGAGTTAATGCTTAACCCTAATCACTATTCTCAGTGCTTAACCCTAATCACTATTCTCCGGGCTTAACCCTTAACAACCCCTGCGGCCAGCTGAACATTGCATACAAACGGTTCAGGAAGGATTGGAAACTAAATGGGAAGGCTCGGTTACTATTCTAAGCTTAGTGGCCAAGCTCCCCAAGAAACTGATCCACCAAAAACATTTTGCTTGCGGTCACCATTTGCCAAGTCCCAACGGGACTTTTTCTATGGTCTTGACCTGTATTAAACGATCACACGGTGTCAATTATTTGTTCATACAGTTTCAAATAATGTAACACACGAGGTACAACAATTGATTTCCTTTTTTATTTTCGCAAATCATAAAAACGCCGGAAATGAATGTTTCTATTTGAGGTCAAACGTCTGATCTGATCAGCACTGGAGATCGAATTCTTTAAACTGTATTATTATCCATTCAAAATATTTCCCCAATTCTGTTTGGCTAAAAGCACACGCATAATTCACCATAACCAGTTACTGATGACCAAATTTGGAAGAATTTTGTGTTTAACGAGGAAATGACGTCAAAAATGCAGCGTTCGCCCAGGTTAAGGCACCGTTAACCGAGAAGACCTGGGGACGAGGTTGGGTTGTTTTGATTGTGGAAACAAAAATTGCGAACATTTCACTCGTTTCAAGAGTAAGAACTAGGCGAAAAAAATAGCTAAAAACATGGCAAGAACAACAAGAAGACAACTCGAAGGGCGACATCTGCTATTTGGAGAATATTTGCGGAGCTGAACAACTCTAAACGTGCACTATCAAAGATGAACTTAACATCGATGGATCGATGGAGGTAAGCATGTCTTAGCTATATTTTTAAACTAGGAATTATTTTGAATGAATAAGAAAACAATTATTGAATTCGGCTTTCGTATCAAATGAAGAATCATGGAGATCTCGGAGGGTGTTATCCGCCTCGGCCTACGGCCTCGACGTGATAATTCTTCATAGGATACTCTGCCTCATTCATTAATTGTTAACTCAGTTGCAACCTGTATTAGGCGGTCACCCTGTATTAAGCGGCCACTTAGCCATTCCACGAGGTTGACCGCTTAATACAGGTTCGACTGTATTATAGTTATGTATACTAACTGACTTAAAGGGGTCCTCAATAATCAAAGTATTCTGGAGCATCTCCCTTGATTGCATTCTGAACTGTAAGACATCGAAACTTTGGACAAAACGGATACAGGAACAATTTCCGCCTTTCGCTTTCGTCTTTATTGACTCTTTAGTTGTCTATGCTTCACAACACGCAGATGGCTATGTGATTTCCTGACTAACCTCAAGCTGCATTTGGGTTGCCATACCTGTTCATTTAGTTATTTTACATTGCGGACGGACGGGCGGTCGGTCGGGTGGACGGTCACCGTGATGACCAAAATTTCTCGGAAGCGTAGATTACCACATTTTCTTAGGTATGGGACTACGCTCGCGCTCGCGTGGAGCTCCCCTATAATATTTGCACCGCGTACCCATTGTCCGTTCACCGGAAATTGAGTTATGGGAGGAAACCGCTCCTGCCTACCTACTATGCTGCCTTTCACACTACAAGGAAACCTGGAGGGAAACACCAATAACAAGAGTTGGACCTCCACACACCTGTAGTCCTTCCATGACTCAGAAAACCCAACCACAGCTGTACTCGCAATAGAATTGAAACGATGACTTAAGAAGGAGGCAGGAATTTCAGAGTTCTACCGTATGAACCATGAAAATACCCATCGCATGGCACTAATCTAAGCACGTTAACTTCTTGGTCTCAGTAAAGGGTCCCCAGAAAATCTGAAATACCGGGCCATCCGTAAGCGGACAGTAAAACAACTCACAGGCCAGTGTGAAGTGACGGCTAGGCTCGATTACTAGCTTTTTTTTGGGAAATGCGCCCGTGCTTCTCCCAAGAAAAGAGTTTACGACACATACACGATCGGCCAGTCACGAGTCCAGCCGTCTCTTCTCGGCACGTACTCGACAGAGCGGCGGAAATCAGCGAGTCTGTGTGTCGCCCAGTGTAATAAGCTTCATCGACCTTTATACTTTCAATTTTTGTTGACACACTGAGTTGACAGGCGAAAGAGAAAGAAGTTTTGGACAGCTCAGATAATAAGGTGCTCCAGGAGTCAGTTTTTAAACTGAGACTAACGAAGACTATAGTGAATGTAGTCTCCCTTAAATGAATAAAATATTATGTTTAAGTTACATACTTTGCCCGTTAGGACAGTTCTTCCTTTGTCCATGGCTTTCTAGATGGGCTGATGGCACGGAAGGAAACTGTGGAGGCATGCCGGGATAGCCGGGTTGGGGTGGATATTGTCCCTGCATCTGAGAAAAGAATGGAAACCACAAAACAGTTAATAAGTCTGACGCCTCGCTGAGACATTTCTACTGAGTGCATTTGTAAAGAAGAAAACAAAGAATGCTACGAAATGGAACTCGAATGAGGTGTTGGGACACAGTGGTGTATGGTATGGTACCCCATATGTGCCATAGGAAAAAACTGTAGGATAACGGAAAAATAAGTTATTTGTTCCAATAATTTTTACTTTTATTATTACTATTTTTTTAATTTTTAATTCTTATTTGTTTTCTGTTATCGTTTTTTTTCAGTCACACAACAAAGAAAATTAAATAAAAGAGAGAAAAAAAAGTGAAGATGGCCTATGAGTGCCATAGTAAAAAAAGAAAAAAAAAACAAACTGTGCAGCTGGCAGCTGCCTAGGTGTGCTATAGACCAGAATGCACTTTGATGCCCAGATGCGACATCCAATATGGCAGAGGCACGGAGTAGAACAGCGATCGGGAAGATGACATGAATTAAGAACGATGTTTAAGCCACAAATGTGATAACTGACCACAAGTGTAATAATGCCCTCAAATGGAATACAAATTGACCACAAATGTAATAAACTTGTCAAATACAATACAAACTGTATACTCGAAAGAGCACCGCCCTCAATTGAAGTCGGACAAAAATAAGCACCGCGCCGCTCGTTCGAAAATCGCAAAAATATTCTACTTCATTTAATCGAAAGAGCGCTGCCCTCAAATCACCAAATCAATAACTGCCAATACTCTACAAATGTTTCTCTTCCGGAGAAACAATACATTGCGAATAAGCAATACGTTGATGATAACTCTAAAGATTGTTTTCACTGTCTCGCAACAAAAAAAAAAAATGGAAACCGTCCAGTGGAAGAAGCTAAGAAAATGAAACGTTACAAAAGACTAATATATAAACAATTTGTCAAAGTCTCAGGTCTTTGTGGCCCACAGTTTCTGAGTTATTTGGCAAAACGTTTCACGCACCTTTGTAGAACTTTGGTGTACCAGTTTAGTGCACCAATATGGCCGCCGGAAATCAACAAAAACATCTGGAGTTCACTTTTTCCATAAAAGCTCTTTCTTTTCACTCGAGAACTTAAGCATACGTGCGCATAAACATATCTTCTAATACTTAAAATGGTTATACTGTTGAAAATCAAGAGGAGAGACGTTTTTTTCAACGAGACAGCATTTTGGTGTCACGCACTGTAAAAACTCGGAAGTTCAAACTGCTGAATTTTCGAAATGAAACATGCTACGGGAATGGAAACTTGTACAAAGATTTACTTTTTGTTTATCTTCAACCTAGTGGTGCTAGTGTAAATAAGAATTCGTAAAACCTCGCTATTTTGACTTTACAATTTGATGCCGTCACTGTGAAAACCATCTATTGGACTCAATGTAAATAATGATTGGGATAGTAAAGGAGAAAGTTTTAGATCTAAATCAAAGTTTTACGGTCAATGATGTTGTGGTTGACACTAAGTATCTGAGGTCCATTAAACCCTACAGTATTCGAGATCATCATCAAAATTTTGACCGTAAACAAAAAATATTCAATTATAAAATAAATGGATTGGATAGTGGTATAATCAATGTATAAAATGGGTAAATGATAGTTTAAAAATGGCGAGAATTTACAAATGGATAATCATAGAATAACTGGCTTAAATGATCCACAAAATTCAACGGATGTAGTAAATAAACATTTGTTGAAAATCAATTATCCCATTATGTTAAAACAGATGAAACTCTTCAACAATGGTTTGCTTATTAGATATGGATGATAATCGAATAACTGGTTTGTCACTTCATCCTGTTACAGGTGACGAAGCTATTCACAAAAAATATCTTGATGCTCAAATTAAAAAGACAAATATTATATTGAGCCAAGTCATACTGTTAAAAATGTGTTTCAGTATCTCATGAATGATGTTAATGAATGGTCTACAGAATATGGTTGTAGTGTTTGAAAAATTGATGATTCTAAATATTTGTCCTCATTATTGGGATAAAAAATGTTTGTACCTATCACCAATCAAAAGACCAGATAACAGCAACATGTGGAGAGTTGGCTTACAATGCTTCGTTTAATAACCAATGATGAATGTACTATCATGATAAAAATTTATAATAAAGACTTATACGTTTATTACATTACTGGGACAGGTATGTGCCATTGAAGGTTATAACACACAAAAAGTATCAATCTAACCTATATCAACACAATACACGAAAAGATTACGAACACCGGGGGGGGGGGGGGGGTGACATGGATTCATACCCTGTTGACTTTAAAGATAAAGTGTATATTGTTGTTTATGGAGTAGATGGAATAATTGACTGATCATGTTGATAGGGAAGTGTATGACACTTATCAAGCTTATGAGATTGATAAAACGAAAAAGAAAATGCTTGTTCCCTTGGATAGTATAAAAAAAAGCAAGCTTCTGATAAGATATTTTTATTGAATGGTTGTAAAAAAATAGTTCTATATAATAATATTACGATAAAAGAAATTAAATTAGAAGTGACATATCCTAGCATATCATTAACTATAAATCATTTCATGTTACAACAAAATACAATTGTCACGTCAACATTAAACACACAAGTGAAAATAATAAATCAAAATCTTAATCTACGATTTGGCCATATTTCTATGATTCTGAATAATTCTGATATAACAAATAATGAGATAATGGTTCAAATTTCTTACAAAATTAACTAACATACATAATGCCAATCACACGAATCATGTATAATCATATAATATAATGACTAAAAAGGACATATTTCACTAACCTGAGATCAGGCCCAATTTTAGCGGTTCTCATACATTCTCTCTAACCGTTTCTACGACTCAGGGGCACCCAACGAGAGTATAGTTCAAAACCACATAAACATAGCATTGTTGAACGTATTTTAGTATTTAAACGGTAGATAAAGGCTTATTTTTATCCCCTAAAAATTTTTCATCTGTTCGGATTTCCTAGCTGAAAGTTTAGTGATTCGAAAGTTATAGGGATCAAAATTTACCTTTTCGAAAATTTCAGCCAGAAAAAAGGCTCCCGAAAATTCTAGGTAACCTTTTTAGGGTAAAAATCCGTTAAAAATGGGCAATTATACTATTTTTTTGAAATTCGAAAATCCTAGGAGAGGCAGGCAAGCAAGAAATTTGTCAGAAAATGATCCGAAAATTTTAGACCTCAAATCGTCTTCCGAACAGATAATTTTCCGAAAATTGTCGTTGGGTGCCCCTGACGACTACAATCACATGAGTCCTTATTATCACATCTGATGAATTCTACTGACTATTTTATTACCATCCAATTAATTTCATTTATATCAACTTGCTTTGAATTGAGAGACAAACTTATATCTCCGGAATAATTAATCCTACTGATGGTTAGAAATAAACAATGATTAATTTCAAGTAGCTTTTGCAATACTGTAATACTTTGTTATGGTCATGCAAATAAAGCTTATTGTTGTTGTTGTCTCTAACGGCTACCGCTAAAATTGGGCCTGATACAAACTCTCTCACGTTTGTGCTCGTTACGGCCAGATTTTGGCCGTAACGCCGTTTCGCCTTGCACGCTGGAATGTCATTTTCAAAGCGAAACGAAAATAGAGCCTGATCTCAGGTTAATATTTCACTTCAACGATATAGACCCAAATATCAACAAAGAAACGCTATCAGAAATAAAACGATTATATACAAATTATTTAAAAACATTCTGGTCTTACAAACAGCCTTACAAATATTTCAAGCGATTAAATTTAACCGTAAATATAAGCTCAACATGCTTGGTTGTCACTGGCACAGTAGCCGGTGGATTTACATTAAATTCTGTTATATTAAGGGCTATTTCGGGTGTTGGTTTATTACTTAAAACATTTAGTGAAATCAAGGACTGTAAGAAAAAAATCGAAATGTGTAAATTTGCTCACACAACATCTGAAAAAGTGTTAGTCGATTTAAGAACTTCTATAAGAATAAGAAGCGCAGAATTCAATCAAACTCAATTGACTCAAACATTCAATCAAACTCTGAAAACATTCTGAATTATTGATCTGTGTCCACTGGTTGATAAATCTGAAAAGCAGTATGACAAACAATTCACATCCGAGTAAAATTCTAGAGTAAACTTAATGATAAACTTTATTTTGTGACTCGTTCAAAGGGAAAATACCTTTGTATAACGTTTATAGACTTCATGCTTCCCGAGAACCACACTACTGGTTACTTGTTGATAATTTTGTGAATATCATCGTTAATTGAGTCTTAATTACACCATAAACATTATTCCACCGTTGATTATAATACTTCAGTGTTTTCGTAGAAGTTGTTGTTTTTATATTCTCATATTGCAATCCTAGCGTCCCAAATAATTTTCTCAATATATACAGTTTCTTTTAGGCCTCCTCGCCATCTCTTCCTACATTTTTTTTTTTTTGGCATCTTTTTGTAATTATCGTAATCGTGTGGCAAATAAATAAAATACCTATCTAAATACCTACCTTGACTCCCGATAACTCGAACCCTCGCTAACTCGAACCTCGCGCTAACTCGAACCTCGCGCTAACTCGAACCAAAATCGATTTCCCCTGGATTTCCGTCATACATTTACTGTAATTTTACCCTCGGTAACTCGACCCCTCGATAACTCGAAACTCCCGCTAACTCGAAGTAATTTTTGTTTCCCCTCAGATCATTTCTATATAATTTTACCCTCGATAATTCGAACCATGTTTTGAGCCCTTAAAAAGTCGGGAAAAAACAGTGTACTGCCTCCGAAACATTGATTTTTGAATTTCCCATTGACGTGTTGTAAGGATATAGTTTACTAGTGGATCGATAGTGGAGGCTGATGTTGTTTATCGCAATCTAACGTGAAATAGCTTTACTTCTCAAAAAGTAAAATGAATGCTCTATTTAGGCAACGTTTTGTTACTTTACGTTCTGATTTATGATCTAAAAGCATCTTTCAATTTTACCTCAACATTTCTACAATTAAATGTGATTAAAATGCTCACTGTGCAGAAAAAAACAGTGTTTTTTTCTTTACTCCAGGCTATTTTCTTCGGGCTCCCGATAACTCGAACTCCCGTTAACTCGAACCTTTTTCGATTTCCTTGAAGGTTCGAGTTATCGGGAGTCAACTGTAATTGATACTCGGCTGATCTATCCTTCTTCCGCCTTCATTAACTAGCGGTAACACTTCATCAATCAATTTTATTAAATATATCATATATCTTTTGTCTTTTGTTATAACTAATTCCGATAATTTTTTTTATATAATTAATTAAGAATATTCTCGATATGATTGTTTTCTGTAATACATACTTTTTCGGCCAATTTTATGTTTATTTTCATTTTCATTAACCATATCAAAACCATTGACTCGACAACATTTTATGCATAAATACATTCCCTCGTTATTTTTCAGTTCTTTATTTTTACAACATGGTTCATCCTTCTCTAAACTTCTATAATGTTACAAAAAGGGCAAGTAAATATTCCTACATGCGTTTTTTTGTTGCAAAATATACATAAATAAAAAAGATTTTGTGAAAATGAAATGATCAGCACAAACCACACCAAATTGAAAACCAGCAGGACGAACAACATTAGGGCTAGGAGTGTAATTGTTTTAGCTACTGTAGTTGTGGGTGTTGATGCCACTGCTTGACGGAAGTCTTTCTAAGCCGAAGCAGCAGTCCTCTGCTGAGAAACAGCCACCGAAAGGGATTCAGTCCAACCATCTGGATTATTCTTGTGCTTAGTTACCAGAATGCCATTAGTTACTGCCAAAGGGAGGGGACGTTACCAATCTTCACAATGTGAAGTTAGGTTATCACGGTTCTCCTGTTTTGTGGGCAGTACCAATCGCTAATATTTTCCCTAGATCAAATTTACTCAATTAGTTTTTATTATAAATCTGGATAAATCGCAACAACCACTTAAGACGCTATAATCTTTTACCCGGTAAGCACTCTGCGGTGGCTGTTTCTCAACAAACACACAGACTCTTATAGCCAGACAGTAAGACAGATAACTCGACCTTCTGACTGAACTTTCGTTTTTGATATTTCAGTTACTTGTCCATCCAATAAATATACCTTGGTTTTCTACGTGCGAATTCAATTCCTATTTGGCTATTATTATTGTCAAGAACCATTAACGTAAATTTTTATCACCGGAAATAAGTTAGGAAAAAAAAGCTGCTAGAAATTGTATGAGATGTGTCATCAATGACTAATCCATGGATAGTCATCAATTACTCATCAATGACATCAATGAGTAATCAATGTCATCGATGAGTAATCGATAGATCACAAACATTTTTAGTCATCGATTACCGATTGATTATAGCGAATAACCAATGACTAATCAGTTAATTACCCAATGATTACTAATCGATTACTCGTTGATGCCATTCATCATCGATTAGGAAAGGGACCATTAGAAATAACAGGAGGTGGGGTGAAAATTCCCCCAAAAAAATTCCTGCAAGGGAAGCTTTTCTAAAAGAAAAAACCTCCGAGCGGTAATACGTAAAAAAACATTTGTGCTTCAGTTGTTTTATTTGAAAACAACTATTTGATATTTCTACATACCACAAAACAAATAGCAATGGCTTGCTTTCTACACAGTCATCATTACCACTGATATTGCTTTCACAAATAATTGTACTATAAAATCTTTCTCTCCAGATATAAAATGTTTTTTAAAATATTTTTGATATAACATTAAGTAATAATAGAAATATAACATTTTCTCAACTACATTAAAAATTGATTTTTCAACAATAAATAACAGTATAATTTTGTTTTAATATGAAACACTAACAATCATCAAAACAACAAAATGTATTGGATGCATTGAAGAGCCTCCGTCTCTTAATATTTGAATAATAACAATCTATATTATGAGTCAATTGTGTAATGGAACTTCCCAACAATAAATATCTGACAGTGTAATTTTGGTTTTAATATGAAATAGTAACAATAGTCAAAACAACAAAATATACTGAATATATTGAAGTGCTACTGCTTTTCATTAATAACTGTTGATGTTCTGGCTCAATTGGGAAGTGGAAATTTCCACTAATAAATAACAGTGAATAATTTTTTGTTTCCAAAACAGTAACGACAGTCAAAATAACAAAATATGTATACCGTTTTCCAAAATGGCAGGTATTCGTTTGCCTAATAAGATGTTAAATTTGGCCCTCAATGCCATGTTTCAAGGTACCAGGGTAATAGTCTTTTTGATTTTTGCAGATGCAATCGAGGCGCCAAGGGCGAATTAACGTTAATGAATAAGTAATCTTGCTACTATTTTGGTATAAGCTGTATTGCACAAAACTGCAGCTGCCATTTCTTAGATTATAATAACAGTCTGTGTTGTGGTTCAATTTTGTCCCTGGATTAATTTCTATTTTGCTTTTTAATATGGTAATTTATGACAAACTTAGTCAAAACAAGGATAGATATAAATTAACATTAGACCAAGGATAAAGTTGAACCACTATCCTAAAACTACACTATATGGGTAGTCAAAATTGACTTCACGACTTCAGAGGATTTTATCACTCTCTTTGTGGCCCTTCCTCAACCGCTTGTTATTTTCCATTGTCATGTGGGTGAAAAACACATTGCTTCCATGTTTTTCACGATTAGTTACAAAAGAAGAAATGTGTGGGAAAAAAAAAAAATCCTGCAGACAAGTGGGCTTAAAAAATAAAATTCCTGTACTGACAATTTTTCACCCCCCCCCCCCCCCCCCCCCACTCTGGTTATTTCTAATGGTCCGTCCCTTAGTTATAGCATTAGACATACAACATGAAAACAAAAGAAGTTTGATGACTTCATTTGCTAGGGAAAGTCCCATCATTACATCATCAACTTCCTGTTTTTCCGAGAATGTCACGCTATGGTGATTCTATCCTATTAAAATTATGCAAATATTTAAACGCACTTATGAAATAAAAGGAAAAATCGATTTAAATTTAAGAAAAACTGGGCTGGTAGCTTCAGCTTCAAATATTACCAATGTATGATATAACATGCGCCGTTACCCCCATCTTCTATTCTTCTTGTATCACAGTAATCAGAGTGCGGTATAAGGGGTATAGAATACTACCTCGGTAAACGTGGGTCTCGGAAAACTTTGGCGCGATGTCGAAATCTAGAAAGCGTTTTTGATGGGTGATGGTTGCGTCTTGGAGTCTCGAGATTTTTTGCCAACGGATCTCGGAGAGCAGTATTTTGGTGGGCTTCCGCTAGCTTCCATTGACGTTTTCGGTCATTTTATTTAGCTTTACTTGTACCAATGTCTCGAAATTTTCGGCGCTTGGAGTTTTTAGAAGTATCTCGGGCTCGGAAAAGATAAAAACGCTTTAGTCTCGGTCTCAAATTTTGAAACCAGGGTGTGGCAGTCTCGCAAAGTCTCGAATTAGCCATTCTATTACCTTGGTATCGGACGTGCTGACAGTCATACAGCTAAAGCGACAGTCTGTACAGGTACAACCACAGCACGAAGAACCCTATCTGAACATGCGGCAATTTTTTTCTTTTGAAATATGACTGCGGGTGCTTTCCATTTAGAAAACGTTTCGTCGGTTCGTCCAACTGGAAAATTTCAGGAAAAAGCGAAAAATCTATAAAGGTAGGCCCGTTTTCCGGGTTGGAACGTTCCGAACCGAATTTCTTGTTCCATTTACACGTTTGTGGTACTTGAAACCAATCCCAATTGTTACCAACTCGGCAGCCATCTTGGTGTTCCGTCGGTTAAAGCCTTACCGGAGTTTACGATCAAATGGAACAACTTTTTGCCTATCGGAAAATCCAGCTCTGTTCCCACCGAAATTCCGGATTTTTTATCTAAATGGAAAGCGCCCGTACGACACATCAAATCGACCAACAAATGAATCGCTTCCTCCGCAATCCGTCTGCACCTGGTGCGATCGGTGCGATCCGGGTGCGATCGCCTTTTACAAACGAAAGTGTAGGATATAACCAAAAGTCGATTCCCAAAACGATTAATGTTAAAGAAACCAACCAAGAAGCAATCTTAAAGAGATGAAAACTCACCTCGCTTAGCCTGGTAATTCTGGTTTCAGAGAGAGAGAGAATGTACGTGGGTGATGTGAACTAAGGCAGACAATCCGTCTAGTGTTCAAGGCATCGTGCTGTCACGCACGACACGTGATCCTATATATTTGCTGTATCTCCGCTTGACAGGCTCAAGTGATCGGGAGAAATGCTTCACAACACACTGAAGTTTGCACCTTTAATCCCAAATGTTGATATATGTTGTTGAAAAAGTCACATCATGGTAGTAAAAATATCAAGGTAGAAATGTCCCATTACGGAAGTAAAATGATATCAAGGTAAAAAATGTCACATCACGGTAGCAAAGAAATACATTTCGGGGGGTTACTTTAGGACTTTTTGGGTGGGGATGTGCCGCTTTGACCCTGGAACCCTTAGCCTATACCAGAGCTAGTTCAAGTGAATTTTGTTACCCTATACTAGACTAAACTCCCCAAATCCCCCCTATCCTAGAGTAGCTGTTTTCCAGAAACAACTGAGGTCACTTGCACAGTCCAGCCAAAACAAAACCGATTCGATTTTTTTATATTCTTGAGTGGCAATTCCCGGTTTCCCTAGTCTAGACTAAAATCTTCAGCCAATTGATCTAGACTTATCCCAGAGTAAACTGCTTGAAAACCGTACCCATCATTGTGCCTAAATGGACAGCCGAGGAGTTCTAGGAACGAGTTTCCGATTCGGGCCAACTTCGGAAATTCTCGAAAACATCTAATATGGCGGCTCAAGCGTGGTGTAAACTGACAGCCAAAGCCAAGGAGCCGTTTTATCGCCAGAGACTGAGCGTGATTTACGGTATTGTTGACGAAGTTTGCGTTTATTGCGAGTTTTGAAGTGTTCTTGGTCCTGTATAGTAAGCAATCCTTTTATAAATATCTTATCAATTTGTCTTGTCCCGCTGGCCGCTATTAGGGACCGGTCATAAAGTACAGAGGGGGGTGGGCTATGAAAAATTGGGGGTGGGTCACTATTTTTTAAACACGTTAAAAAGGGTGGGTCAGGAAAAATAATGCACTGCATTAGGGGTGGGTCATGTTAAATTATTCACATATCACTACAAACGTTAGTAAAATCTTTTTTTTTTAACAATAAATCTAATTTTCCACATTAATCCAACTTTATATGACAACAGGAATTCACATATTAAATATTTTGTTTCTATTTATGTACAGTCTTTAAATCTGAAGAGTAGTCACGCGGGAAACTTTTTATAGTACAAAATCTAGAACAAAGCTTTACTGTGTGTTCATAAACCTAACTTATGTTAACATCTTTTTTAATATCTTCTTCTAATCATCTTTAGTCATCTTCACCATTACCATCACCCTCAGAAGCATTACCATCCTCCTCCTCGTCCTCCTTCTCATTATCATCATCATCATCATCATCACTATTATCTATAGCACTCAATACAACTGGTGACACGTTTGCTCTGATTGTTTCAATAGCATCCACTGTAAATTTACCTTTACTTATTAATAGTTTTAACCGCCTACCATCTCTCTTTGTTAAGCTGTTAAGGCCTATCACGCTTCAATGATCTGAGGTTATAGCTTCACCATAAGATGATGAGTGACTGATTGCGGAGAACACTCTCTTACAATTTTTCTCTGCTCTTTCACGGCGTCGCTTCCTAGCTTTTGCCTTATTTTCTTTCACTCTTCTCTTTTTCGAGACGAATGTTTCTTTTGCAAAAGGATACATTCTCTTGTGTTTTTCTTTTTGGGCCTCTGCCCTCATCAAAGTCTGGTCAATGTTACTTTGCAATTCTGCAATCATTCCCAAGCATTTTTCATTGAAGTGTTGCCCACACTCTTGCCCACTGATGATTTTCCCAGACTTTTTAGTGAACCGCTGAGCATCCTCTTTCTGGATACTACTCTATTGTAGTTCGCATCAGCAACGTTGCAAGATTTTTATTTATGAATCAAGCATGCCGAAGGACATGACATGTGCGCGCATGCGCAAGTACATTGAGTTGCGTGACAAACTATGACATCCCCCTTCTTTCCAAATAAGGAGGGAGGAGGACAACTTGTAAAACAAAATACGCACAATAGAAGCTAACGAAATCAAACAAAAAAAAAAAAGAAAATTAAGCAATGTTCACTGTCCATGTAAATGTTCGTGATCCTAAACTGCAACAATAACTTGGTAAGAAATCAGTTTTGAGTTCAGTTTATAGGTTCAACTTGACAGGGGGTTTGATCACCCTGGTGGAACGACGCAGTGTACCGGTAGCTTTTCCGGTCAAGGAACCTGGTGTGGTTGCCGGGCTAGGTGCCAGGGATGTTGGTGTGGTCTGTTCGCTTGTAGGGGTGCTTTCATTAGATAGTGCACTTGGTGAGGTGGTGCAGGTTTCAGGTTGCGGTGCTAGTGGGGGCTCTGCAGCTTCAACGTCGCTGCCGTTCTGCAACGTTATGGGTTCCCCTGTAGGGCGGATATGGCGGCGGTTACGCTGGCGGACACTGCCATTTGCCATGTCGACGAGATGCGAGCGAGGCGTCTGCATGTTGCGTCTAACAACACCTGGTTCCCACTTGTGGCTGTGGGGATTGAAGACACGCACGGGGTCTCCAGGGTGTACTGCGGGGAGAGGCTTGGAGGTTTTGTCGTATTGCAACTGTTGCTTTTCCAGCCTTGTTTGGAGTTTGGAGTTGGTATCTCCATCTGCTGACAGGGAGAGGCTTGGTTTAGATATTGTTGGAAGGTTGGCTTGGTAAACTCTTGAATTTAAGAGTTCTGCTGGCGACGAAATGCTGTGATCAAGAGGGGTGCTTCGCAGGCATAGCATAGCGAGATGAGGATCTGCACCAGATTCCTTGCACTTTTGCAAAAGGTTCTTTACCGTTTGCACTGTTCTCTCGATAAAACCATTAGCCTGTGGGAAATATGGGCTAGTGGTTGTGTGGACAAATCCATAGCTACTGCTAAACTCCTGGAATATGGCGGAGGTGAACTGAGCATCATTGCCAGTGACGAGTTTGCTTGGAATGCCATGCTCTTCAAATATGGATTTCAGGTTGGCAATTGTTGTGTCTGATCGGATATTGTTCAACTTCCTCACTAGGGGAAACTTGCTGTAGTAATCAGATACTAGCAAATAGGGCGAGTTGTTCCAAAAGAACAAGTCAGAACCAAGGGTGTGCCAAGGTTTTTGTGGAACATCGTGGGGCATGAGGGGCTCCTTCACGTTCATGTTTTGGTTATGTTGGCATGGAGCACAGCCTTTTACCATTTCTTCAATGTCCCGGTTTATGTTGGCCCAGAACACTGATCCCTTGGCACGGAGTTTGCACTTTTCTGCGCCCTGGTGTGCGTAGTGCAGCTGCTGCAATACGGCGGGTTGTAGGCGTTTAGGGATAATGATACGTGTTCCCTTCAGAATTATGCCATCTGCGACGGTTAGTTCATCGCGATAATTCCAGTATGCATGAAGGTGTGCTGGGCATTCCGATCTCGTATCGGGCCAACCTTGCGTGATAAATGCACGGAGTGAGAGGAGAAGTTCATCTTTAGTTGTTTCCTCTTTAATTTCATTGATCCTTGTTGGGGTGGCATTCAGGTGGAGGTGGAGTTCATGGACGGAGACATCAAGCCCTTCAATTGTGTCACCTGGGAGGGGGCTGATTCGAGACAGTGCGTCAGCCAGTGGAACATTCTTTCCTGGCACATACTTTATTTCCGCATCATACTTTTGAATCCTAAGCATCATTCTTGCGATGCGTGGCGGAGAGGACGAGAGATGTTTCCTGAAAATCGCCTCTAACGGCTTGTGGTCTGTCTCAACAATGACGTGTCGGCCATATGCATAGTAGTGAAACTTCTCGAGGCCATGTACAATAGCAAGCATTTCTCTTTCAATGTTTGAATAACGGGTTTCAGTTGCAGTGAGGAGTTTGCTTCTGTATTCAATAGGGCCTTTGTCTTGAAAGAGAGTCGCACCAAGACCACGCATGGATGCATCAACTTGGATGGTGACTGGCTTTGTACTGTCGAAGTACTGGAGTGAGCTGGTGGAAGTGACTGCCTTTTTGATCTTGTCGACGGCTGACTGGTGTTCTGGGCCCCACTGGAAGTCGCTGCTCTTCTTTGTCAGATCCCAGAGGTTAGCTGATAGGGAAGCTAGGTTGGGTACAAAACGACTGAGGAACTGTACCATGCCGAGAAAGGTTTGTAGGTCAGCAGGGCTCGCTGAGGGGTCCATGTTGGTGATTGCTTTCGTCTTCTGTGGGTCTGGGCGAAGGCCGCGGTCACTGATGATATTTCCAAAGAAGGGTATCTCAGTGCACCTTATCTTACACTTGTCTGGATTGAAGCGGAGGCCAGTTTCGCGTGCTCGTTCCATAACGGCTCTTAAGTTTGCATCATGCTCACTCTGGTCACGCCCATAGATAACTATGTCGTCGGCGATACCCGTGACGCCTGGGAGATCGCCGAATGCCTCGTCTACTTTTTTCTGGAAGATGTCCTGGGCACAGATGAGGCCGAATGGGAGCCGCAGGAACCTGTACCGCCCACGAGGTGAGTTGAAGGTGGTGCACAAGGAGCTCTCGTGGTCGAGTTGGATGTTCCAGTAACCACTGCGGGCGTCAACAATAGAGAAGTATTTGGCGCCACTTAACCGTGGTAAGACCTCGTCGAGCGTGGGGGTGCGGTGATGTGGCCGCTTGATAGCGCGGTTGAGGTCCTTAGGGTCTAGGCACAGCCGAAGTGTGCCATTGCTCTTTGTAACGCAGACCAATGAATTAACCCAGTCAGTGGGTTCGTCTACTTTGGTGATGATGCCCTGCTGGACAAGGGCGTCAAGTTCCCTTTTTAGTGGTTCACGCAGTGCCTCGGGTACTCGTCGTGGGGGGTGGATGACGGGTGGAACCGTAGGGTCCAAGGTAATGTGGAACTCCCCTTGAAAACAGCCAACGCCCGTAAAACAGTCTTTGTACTGGATGAGTAGCTCTTTCTTTGCATCGGCATCGCCAGGGGGTTTCTGTGTGGGCTTTGTTGCCTCTGGCGAGGTGGCAGTGGTGAGGCTGTAGTTGAGGGTGACGAGTTTCATATCCCTGCAGGTAGGGAGGCCGAGGATCGTTGGCCCAGTAGTGTTCACCACGTGAAAAGGGTACGGCTTGGAGTGGCCGTTGTGTGATAAGTTAAGTTCGCAAGTTCCATAGTGCTGTATAGTGTGGCCACCGAAGGCAGTAATTGTTGTGTTAGAAGGACACAAACCGAGAGGTGCACCATCTGGGCTGTATGCTGACTGCGGATACAGCTGTTTGTACGTGTCGACAGGGATGACATTGCCTTCGGCTCCTGTATCGATTTTGCACAGTAGGGGCATGGTGCGCTGACCTGCGTTCACTTCTAGCTGTAATAAGGCCTGAGTGTCCCCTTCGACAACACTGTCGATATGCAGGGAGTGAAAATACAGTTGCGGGGTATCGAGCGTGTGTGGAACATCGATATTCTGTACTGTTGGATAGTCGGTGGTGGGCTCAGTGGTGTCTATGGCATGTACACCTTGTTGTGGCCTGTGCTGTTTACCCCTGGATGTCTCATAACTGGTTTTGGCCCTTGGGCGGGAACGACAAACAGATCTCCAATGGCCAAGCTTGCCGCAGGCATCACATTTTGTTCCATATGCTGGGCACGATCTACGGGGTGGATCGTGGAAGGTGCCACAATTTCCACACTTTTCACCTTGGGTACCCTGTGCTGGTGGTGTGCTCATGTTGGGTGCCCTGTATCGTGTGTTTCGGCCATGTTGTTGTCTCAGAGCATCGACTGTGGTGATTTGGCCGCCTCTGATGTCCTGTAATTGAGTACTCGTGGCTTCCTGGGTTCTGGCGATGCCCACGGCTTTGTTAAGTGTCAGAGTGGCATCGTACTCGAGGAGTTTTGATTGAACGCGCGGGTTGTTCGATCCGAAGATGAGAGCGTCGATGATGTGTTCGTCGGGGTTCGTGTACTTGCACTCGTTTACTAAAATTCGTACTTTCTTGAGGAATGAATCGACTGATTCACCAGTTTCCTGCTTCAGGGTGCGGAGTTTGTAGCGTGCAAGCCTAAAGTTGCTTCTCGGCGCCACGAAATCCTCGAACTTTTCCCAGTATGTGCTGAGCTGTTTCTTTTCATCGGCTGTTAGCGACCACGTGGAAACTAGCTCGATTCCTTCTTCGCCTGACCATATTAAGAGGTAGCTGACTTGCTCTTCCTCGCTTTTTCCTTTTAGCGGACCAGTGAAATAAAGCTGACAGAGGCTTTTGAATTTCTTAAGGGCTTGTGGCGCGTCGGTTGAGGACCAATCCATTCGTGGGATGGGTAGTCGGGCGAGCTCTGCCATATTAATGCTTGCTTGCCACGTAGTGTTTTGTATCGAACGGGTGTAGCGACGAACGGGGACAAATGCTGGATAGGCCGTGGACGGAGACAACGAACTAACTGGTTTCGGGGTTGTTATCCCACTTCTGACACCATGTTGTAGTTCGCATCAGCAACGTTGCAAGATTTTTATTTATGAATCAAGCATGCCGAAGGACATGACATGTGCGCGCATGCGCAAGTACATTGAGTTGCGTGACAAACTATGACAAAAGCAACAGTTGCAATACGACAAAACCTCCAAGCCTCTCCCCGCAGTACACCCTGGAGACCCCGTGCGTGTCTTCAATCCCCACAGCCACAAGTGGGAACCAGGTGTTGTTAGACGCAACATGCAGACGCCTCGCTCGCATCTCGTCGACATGGCAAATGGCAGTGTCCGCCAGCGTAACCGCCGCCATATCCGCCCTACAGGGGAACCCATAACGTTGCAGAACGGCAGCGACGTTGAAGCTGCAGAGCCCCCACTAGCACCGCAACCTGAAACCTGCACCACCTCACCAAGTGCACTATCTAATGAAAGCACCCCTACAAGCGAACAGACCACACCAACATCCCTGGCACCTAGCCCGGCAACCACACCAGGTTCCTTGACCGGAAAAGCTACCGGTACACTGCGTCGTTCCACCAGGGTGATCAAACCCCCTGTCAAGTTGAACCTATAAACTGAACTCAAAACAGATTTCTTACCAAGTTATTGTTGCAGTTTAGGATCACGAACATTTACATGGACAGTGAACATTGCTTAATTTTTTTTTTGTTTGTTTGTTTTTTTGTTTTGTTTGATTTCGTTAGCTTCTATTGTGCGTATTTTGTTTTACAAGTTGTCCTCCTCCCTCCTTATTTGGAAAGAAGGGGGATGTCATAGTTTGTCACGCAACTCAATGTACTTGCGCATACGCGCACATGTCATGTCCTTCGGCATGCTTGATTCATAAATAAAAATCTTGCAACGTTGCTGATGCGAACTACAACAGCTTCTCAGTTTGTCTTTCAAATCCTGAAGTTTTTTAATCTTGTGATTAATTGCTTGGCGGTCAGTAGGCTTTAAGGGTTCCTCTTCTGAATCGCATTCTAGGATTGCTGCTTGCAATGACATAGCTGACAGCTGGCAGTGAAGGTGGTAAGTGGTAAGCCAATGCTCCGTAATGTAGCTATCCACATCAACGTTACTGGTTTTGGTTGGGGGGTGGGTCAATAGTTTTTTCTGTGCCACTCCAGGGGTGGGCCGCCCCAATTTTGTCAAATGACTTTGGGGTGGGCCACTGAAAACCAGTACTTAAAAAAAAAATTTTCATAGCCCACCCCCCCTTTACTTTATGACCGGTCCCTTACCGAAGAAAATAGTACCGTCCAACAGGACATCCTAAATATAGCAACATTTGTTGGCATGTACATCACCTCTAGCTTTCATTGTGAAACTATGTTTTAGGACTGGATTTCTGCAGGTTTCTACAAGCTTAGGATAACTCTATTGGAACATTTTTATTCATAAAAGTGGCCCTGTCCTTTTGGCCGGTTTTACCGAAGAAAATAGTACCGTCCAGCGGGACATCCTGAGTTTTAGCAACATTTGTTAGGAGGCATATCATATCTGGGGTTTTTATTGTTAAACGGTGATTCTTTAGGTTTCCAAAAGGTCAGGGTAACTAAACAGGAGTGTTTTTTTCGTAAAAAATGCCTTGTATCACCTAGCAGGACATCCTAAACTATGTCAGCAGCTACTTGCATGTATTACGTACAATATACTACATGAAATGCAGCTTGTTATTGTTGCATTGTAATACATACCTTGCCCTCTGAAGGCTTTTTCCTACCAGCCGGGGACAGCTGAACAAAGATAGTTTTATTCATTCCTTGGTGTTGTAATCAACTAAGAATGACTACCCAGGGGAGACACTCTAAAGGGAGCTGTACGCAGGTATAACAGTGATGGGGAAGTGCAAAACCCTTTTTCTGGTTTGACATTTGAAATCCAACCATAACCAAACAGGGTGGTTTTTATTCTTGAAAATTGTCTAGCCCTTTTGAATGGTATAAGCTAAGAAAACAGTACCATCCAGCAGGACGTCCTAAATTAGCTCAGCAAGCTTGTGGTTTCCATGGTTTATCTCATTTGAAAGTGTTTTGAAAGTTGGTTTTTTATCTCAGGTAATTTTTGTTTTTCTTTGGTTTTGGGGTATGGTAATGTATGCTAATGATGTTGAAACAAATGGAAAACAAAAATTACCTGAGATAAAAAAATTAATTTCCTCTTTAGACTTCTTGTGCTACTTAATTATTAAGGAGCACAATGAGTTTGGAGTTGCTTTCAAGCTTTATTTTCTCCACTCATCAACAATAAATGGTAGTACATGACACCTTTTTTTTTAACAGTCTACCCAAAAATATAATACTTGGAGAAACAAATGGAAATACGTGGGACCCAAAAACCTTGTGAAGCCAACCAGCCATCGTCCTTCCTAAATTGCCATGCTTTGGGACAAAAGTGCAACAACTTAAAATTAATTAAAAATTAAAATTAATATAGTTTGGTGGCCAATTGGTATCATCAACCCACCATTCAAAAATCCTGGATCTGCCCCTGGTACTTTAAGTTTATTACAAAAACGTTTGCAGCAGCTGTTGCTTGATCATGTTTTGGAAATCCTGAAAACATAAAAGAGTTAAGAGACAAAAGAGTATTAGTTTAATATCCAAGGTCTTAGAGTAAAAATATACTTGTATTTCAAGGGAGGTAGAATACAGTGAAACTAACTTCTTTTCATTAACAGTGTCTGAACTTTAAATACCTGTTTATTAGTTAGGCATTCTCCCCCTGCTGAGGTACTCTGCAAACTAATCAGTAACAGTAGTGATGTATGAAAATTGTTTTGATGGATAATACTTAAAAGTTCACATTTATTTTGATGGAATTGCATAATGAATGACTTTCCATTCAATAATCTTCATTGCAAAGGTGATGAAAGAGCAAAACCTACCATACAGACAAAGACACCACAATCAGCTGAGTTTAATTGCTGTGGTACATTCTGTAATGTAGAAATTGAACAGAACTGGTCACTGATGAGTTACTGTAATTTCGTCCATGAACGAAGAACAAAGCATATCTTGTTATGAAATTGGTAGACAGTTACAATGTACTGTCTATTTAGTCTGTCTATAAAGTTTTTAATTTTTTTTTCAATTTTTTTTAAATGGACACTAGTGAGCAGCACAAAGCAACGCAAGGATCTTGTTTACTTGATTTATTTCTCCGACCGGTAGTGGGGGTATTGGGCTGTTGACAGTCAGGGAGAGGGGGAAAGTGAAAAATAGAGAGTCTCCAGATCATCAACAACTGAGGTTGGCATCTCTGCTTTCCTTGACAGGCAATTTCCCATGCTGCCAAGGTAGGTAGGTTTTTGGGTATGGTAATGAATGATAATGAGTTTGAAACAAAAGAAAATAAAATTTAGACCAGGGATAAAAATTTAATTGAACCTCAATTTCAGTATCGAGAGGAGGGGGAGGGGGGGTGGGGTGAGAATAGTGTGTTGTCACAAAAAAGATCGAACAGGAACTTTTTTTTGATAACTTTAAACAATTTTTCAAAAAAAAAATTAAAAAGAATTTTGATTTGTTTTGATAGTGCCAGCCAGAGAGTACAGCCAACTGTACCAACCTTTTTTTTGCCGAGTGATACTGACCAGTCAAACAACACACAAATAATGAGGACAGGAAATAACGATGATTCTATAACAATAATAAATAATAATAACAACAACAATAACAAAAATATTTATGATAATAATAGATCTAACTGGCCTTTCCTGGGTGTAGTAAGGATGGAAGTATATCATGAATGAAAGGATATCATTTACATAATCGACTGCTGATATGATCAATCAGGAATTTTTCAAAGAACATGAGAATCTCAAACATCGCAAAATATAGCGTAAAATCACGCTTCCCTGGCGATAAAAGGGCGCCTCTGGCTGTCAGCTTTGAGTACTCCCTATAGATTGTTCCCCTGGGTGGACATTCTTAGGTGATAACAACAACAAGGAATCAATAAAGCTATCTTTGTTCAGCTGTCTCCAGCTGGTAGGAAAAAGCCTTCAGAGAGCAAGGTATGTATTATAATGTGTCAAAGTGAGTTGTATTACGTCAGTTGATGGTATTATACCCTGGTTATTGATCTGATTGGTCAATCATGTCGCGATGTTATTGGTCATCTGTCAGTTAAGCTGTGATGTTATTGGCTATGAAGACTCGTTATCAGTGATTGGTGCGTTTCGATCCGTCTATTGTCACAGTTAAACGGTCGTCTATTGTTAGTCAAATTGTCAGTTCTCCAGTTGTTCTCTCGTAGTTAGTTTTGCTTGATCTCGTCAATAAGTCGTTTCTACGGCGCTGGTAACTTGGCTACGAATCAGTGGCGTTTGTTCTAAGTTAGTAAACCAGCTTCTAAAGTAAGACGTTGATAGTAGTCTGTAGAATACGTTATACATGTTGCAGAGTCCCAGTCAATTGGATGTTTCGTCTTTAAATGGTGCTCAGCAATGTGATTGTTGACGTCACCATTCCTCGTCGCGCGTTTGTGTTCGGTCAGTCGCGTGCTTAGGTTTCTGCCGGTTTCACCAATGTAAGAAGCCTGGCAGTCGCACTGAGCATTTGATCTTGTATACTGCTCCCTGTCTGTTCTCCGGTTTGTCTTTGTCCTTGACATTAGTAAGCAGTCGCCGTAAAGTGGTTATCGGTTTGTGCGCAAAACGTATATTGTAAGGTTGTACTATACGTGCAATAGTTTCAGAGGTGCCTTTGATGTACGGTATAGTCGCTGTCGTAACAGAGCCAGAGTTGGTCTGAGAGTTGGAATCAGTGTTACTGTGAGTGTTCCGTCTAACAAAATCCGTGTTGTAATTGCTCTTACTAAAAACGTTGTTAAGATAATCAGTCTCGTCTTGTAGGCTGTCAGGTGAGTCGCAAACTAGTTGCGCTCGTCTCGTCAGAGTCCCGATAGTAGTAGCCTTGTGAGAGGTCGGGTTGTACGAAGACTGGTCTAGTAATCGGTCGGTATGTGTCGGTTTTCTGTAAATAGTCGTTTTTAGTTTGTTGTTGTCGCGAGATACCAAGCAGTCTAGAAAAGGTATCTTACCATTTTTTCCTTCCATCGCCTTGGTGAACTGTATGTCCGCGTTCTGTCTGTTAAGGTGTTCGTGAAAATCGTCGATTCCGTCTTTGTGTACGGCGGTGAATGTGTCGTCAACGTAACGTAACCAAAGAGGTACAGTTCGCGTGTAGGTAGCTAGGGCTTGTTCCTCGATGTTTTGTATGACAATTTCTGCTACAACAACAGAAACTGGAGAGCCCATAGCTGTATCGTGTAACTGTTTGTAGTGTTTGCCGTTGTACTGAAAGTCAAACAGAGGTTGAATAGGTCCATAATGTCGTCTGTAGGTAGTGGTAGTTCAACAGTAGAGTTCTTAATAGCGTTCTCAGTACAGTCTAGAACCAGTTGAAGTGGAATACTGGTGAACAGCGATTTCACGTCCGGTATCTGTATTGTCTTAATGGCGTCAATAAAGTTCTCAGTAGACTGTAGTTTGTGTCTAGATTCGTCAGTCAGCGGTTTCAGTACGTTAGTTAAGTATTTAGACAGTTGGTAGGTTGGGGACCCACAGAAAGAAACTATGGGCCGCATAGGTATGTTGGGTTTGTGTAGTTTTGGTAGTCCATACAGCTTGGGTGGCTGCGGAACACTACACCTCAATCTGTTGTAGCGTCGAAAGTCGATCTTGTCGGTTTTCTTCAGTGTAAGCATGCGCAGTTTGTTGTTAAGTTTGCGTTGCAGTACGGGTGTTGGGTCTCGTTTAAGTACTTCGTAGGTCTGTTTGTCGTTAACAGGCGAGTCCATTTTGTCGTTGTAGTCTGTCTTGTCCATAACAACAGTCACCCGTCCCTTGTCTGCGGGTAGTATGACTATGTTCTCGCCTGTTTTCAGTCGTTTAAGTGCTTTGTGTTCGTCAGAAGTCAAGTTAATGTTCGGTAATGAGGCTGATTGTAGAGTAGAGGTGACTCTACTTCTGATGTTATCCTTGGTCGATTCTGATAGCTCGTGTTGGTGAGACAGAACGGCCTCAACGCTAGATACAATAGCCTCAGTAGGTATTTGTTTAGGTGTCACTGAGTGTTTAAGTCCGTAAGAAAGTACTTGTGTTTCAGTCTCGTCTAAGGGACGGGAAGAAATATTCCTATTAAGAACTCCACTGTTGAACTACCACTACCTACAGACGACATTATGGACCTACTCAACCTCTGTTTGACTTCGACGTACTTTCAGTACAACGGCAAACACTACAAACAGTTACACGGTACATGCAGCTATGGGCTCTCCAGTTTCTGTTGTTGCAGCAGAAATTGTCATGCAAAACATCGAGGAACAAGCCCAAGCTACCTACACGCGAACTGTACCTCTTTGGTTGCGTTACGTTGACGACACATTCACCGCCGTACACAAAGACGGAATCGACGATTTTCACGAACACCTTAACAGACAGAACGCGGACGTACAGTTCACCAAGGAGATCGAAGGAAAAAATGGTAAGATACCTTTTCTAGACTGCTTGGTCTCTCGCGACAACAACAAACTTAAAACAACTATTTACAGAAAACCGACACATACCGACCGATTACTAGACCAGTCTTCGTACAACCCGACCTCTCACAAGGCTACTACTATCGGGACTCTGACGAGACGAGCGCAACTAGTTTGCGACTCACCTGACAGCCTACAAGACGAGACTGATTATCTTAACAACGTTTTTAGTAAGAACAATTACAACACGGACTTTGTTAGACGGAACACTCACAGTAACACTGATTCCAACTCTCAGACCAACTCTGGCTCTGTTACGACAGCGACTATACCGTACATCAGAGGCACCTCTGAAACTATTGCACGTATATTACAACCTTACAATATACGTGTTGCGCACAAACCGATAACCACTTTACGGCGACTGCTTACTAATGTCAAGGACAAAGACAAACCGGAGAACAGACAGGGAGCAGTATACAAGACCAAATGCGGCGACTGCCAGGCTTCTTACATTGGTGAAACCGGCAGAAACCTAAGCACGCGACTGACCGAACACAAACGCGCGACGAGGAATGGTGACGTCAACAATCACATTGCTGAGCACCATTTAAAGACGAAACATCCAATTGACTGGGACTCTGCGACATGTATAACGTATTCTACAGACTACTATCAACGTCTTACTTTAGAAAGCGGTTTACTAACTTAGAACAAACGCCACTGATTCGTAGCCAACAGTTACCAGCGCCGTACAACGACTTATTGACGAGATCAAGCAAAACTAACTACGAGAGAACAACTGGAGAACTGACAATTTGACTAACAACAGACGACTGTTTAACTGTGACAATAGACGGATCGAAACGCACCAATCACTGATTACGAGTCTTCATAGCCAATAACATCACGGCTTAACTGACAGACGACCAATAACATCGCGACATAATTGACCAATCAGATCAATAACCAGAGTATAATACCATCAACTGACGTAATATAACTCACTTTGACTCTGAAGATGACTATACTACCGCACAGGTTGTCGAAACGTCAGTCACTGTCAACAACGACAGTCCTATTCAGGACTACGTTCACCCGGACGATCAAACTCAACCTTTTGAAATGACTCCTGGGTTCAAACCTTTCACGGTACTATTTTCTTCGGTAATACCGGCCAAAAGGACAGGGCCACTTTTATGAATAGAAATATTCCTATACAGTTATCCTAAGCTTGTAGAAACCTACAGAAATCAGGTTCTACAACACCGCTCAACAATAAAACACCCACATATGATATACCTCCTAACAAATGTTGCTAAAACTCAGGATGTCCCGTTAGACGGTACTATTTTCTTCGGTAATACCGGCCAAAAGGACAAAGCCACTTTTATGAATAAAAATGTTCCCACAGAGCTATCCTAAGCTTGTAGAAACCTGCAGAAATCCAGTCCTACAACACAGTTTAACAATGAAAGCTAGAGGTGATGTACATGCCAACAAATGTTGCAATAATTTAGGATGTCCTGTTGGACGATAGTATTTTCTTCGATAATACCGGCCAGCCGGACAAGAGAAATTGATAAGACATTTTTTAAAGGATTGCTTACTAGACAGGACCAAGAACACTTCAAAACTCACA
>NC_133207.1:10361821-10364321 GCF_958299795.1 Porites lutea | reverse complement strand
AGTAAAAATAACCCCATTTCGGACTTATTTTAACTCCAGACTGGGAGTAAAAAGAACTCTTTTTCAGGAGTAAAAATGACCCCAAATTCGGAGTTAAATTAGGAGTTAGAGTAACCCCCCAAAAGGGGTTATCCTGCACCTAAAATTTTTACTCCATTTTTGGAGTTATAATAACTCCCTAAAAATTACGGTGCTGGTTTCATTCGTGCCGACATTATATCCCCATAGAAAAACCGATCAGCTGAACATACCGGACAATCTGGCATTAACCGGTGATCAGCAATAATAATCAGAAAAACATACACAAAAGTTATGCATGCTTAAGATCTGTAAAATCAAACGTAGCTAAAACAAAAATAAAGATATATATATGTATAGATACAACATTAGTATATACACACTCAGTGATCTTGGTGATTCGAGCAATATGATTGGTTCGTCATCTCGGAGTATGACGTTACTCCAGATAAACAACGCTCAACTCGGTCGTAGCCGCTGTTGACAGCAATTGCAAGTTACAAAAAAACTTTCTCATTCACGGTGAGTTGGCAAAAGGAAATAAAGCCCTACGTTTCTTCTCAGAAGGGGTAGTTATTGAAACTTTGGACGTTTTCTTTCAAACCATTGATGCTAAACCTTACAAAAGGTTTAGAAACTATGATATGCCGTGTTTGAAAATACTGTAAGTCTAAAGATCTAACTTTCGCGCATCTTCTGTTTACAGCTATATGCTCACGCATGAATTCTTCTGAATTATTCAACAATATGAACTTCGATCGCCTTCGGCGAATAATTGTTAAGTATAAAAAATACAAAGAAAATAAAAAATGCTGTTTAGCAGTATAGACATGTTGCTTTTGATCCAGTTCCAAGAAATACTTAAAGACCTTAGTTTAAAAACTAGAGATTGAACGAAGTTCTCTAACTCTTTCGGGAGATCATTCCAGTCCTTGGCATCGGCAAACTTAACGATGACTGTCCCATCGCTGAAGACATAGTATCTCCTAAATGTAACAGAGTAACATCCGTAAAGATCTATTATCAAATGTAATTGTGATCTCCTAACTAGGCAGTTCTTAAGCTGGTCGGGACAATTGATATTATGAACAATTTTAGAGACTCACTGAAGTCTTAGGAAACGACGTCTACTCATTATTGATAAAAGAGCCAACTTAGTACACATGTGCTGAGTAGAAGATTTGCGATGAACAGCTAAAATGTTACGCATTGTGTGATTCTGTGGACGTTCTAAAAGTTTCACATTCTGTTTAGCACAGTCTCCCCAAACTATACGCCCATAAACAAATATAGGTAAAATGGTTCGCTTGTAAATTCTTAAAAGAATATCTCTACTTGTTAAAAAAGATGAAATCCTATTTAACATGCATCTTCAGTTTGGGAAGAGTTCGTTTTTTGACCTTACTGACAATGAGATATAAAGAAATTGAATAGTCACGAGACTTCGCTGAATACCGAGTTCTTAGTCTTTTTTTCAAACAAACTTTCAATGAACAGTAAGTTATAACTCTGCTCTGGTACATCTTTACGTTTTGTTTTTATGCACTGTTGTATGTTTTGTTGGAAATTTAACTTACTGAAAATGATGAAAATTTAATAAACGCCTAGCCTCCAACAAGCACCCACCTCGAATAAGCGCCCACTCTCAAGGCCCAAAAATTAATAAGCGCCCAGGGCTCGAATCGCTTGGCAATCGAATGGCAGCAGCCGAACTGGAAAAAAAGTGTTTAACTCGATATCCAGCTTCTCACTTGCGATTGCTTAGTATATGCAGAAAGTAAACTAACTATTCGTTGAAAAAACTACCCTTGACTTTATTCGGAGCTTAATACTGTCAATATCTTAAACGTACCAGGAATCCACGAGGTTACTGTAGCATCTTTAACTAGTAGTTGTGCCCTTGGAATTCTGGATCGGAGCCACTTTAACGAGTAAGTTCATGTAACACCGGACGAATTTTAGACCGCTGGAAAATTCGCGTCTCTAGTTGTTCCGTTCGCACGAAACCTCGCTAACCGTACGAGATAACCATTTTTAAACTTTATTGAAAACCAATGACAAAAAGAGTAAAATACCAAGCGATTTGAAAGGAACTAAAAACTAATCATCATCTTCTTCGCCCATGGAGTACTTGTAAGGTTTAACTCGAAATTTCTTATGTTGATTTCTTTTCCTCCGTTTGCCATAATTCTATCTCAAGGAAACGACTTACTATCGAAGTCTCATACGAAAATTACACTCCTAGCCTCTCAAAAACTTGAATGCCAAACAGACTGAGGTCGAGTTTTTAGCCGGTACGGACGAATATTTGACCAGCGCAGTGTGAACACCATGACCGTCTAAGTTTAATAATAATAATAATAATAATAATAATAATAATAATAATAATAATAATAATAATAATAATACTAATAATAATTTTAAAGTAAACATAGTTTATTGATAACATACTAACTATTAAAATCCTATTTACAATTAATTC
>NC_133207.1:10349321-10359321 GCF_958299795.1 Porites lutea | reverse complement strand
GCTAGAATAGCTACAGAAGCGCGCCATGCGGCTTATTTTTCCGTTTGTACCATATAGCGACGCATTACATCAAGCCAACTTGGAGACGCTCTCTCGACGCAGGCAGTCTATCACAACTAAGCTTTTTGATTCCATCACTTGTAACTCAGACCATAAACTGCATGAGCTCTTGCCACCTCGTAACAACTGTGAATCCAATTTAAGACGAAAGAGGAATTTTAATGTCCCTCTGGCTAAGACGAAGAGACGTAAGAACACATTTATATATAGCAACTGTAATTAAATTTTTAGCTACATATGTGTACATTTTTCTTATATTTTTTCTCATATTTTTATTAGATTTTATTATTGTAACAATTAATCTAATTCAGCTTTTGGCTGCGATTTTAATCAGAATAAACTATCTATCTATCTATCTATCTGGTAGTGACAGCTGGTATGCATGAGAAGCTCATTAATCGTGCGCCTGAGTGGCTTGAATAATTCTGCAATATCCGGTTATGTTCGCAGGAAATATGTCCAATGGTGCCGCAGACCAAAAGTGAAGGCCGCATAGCTTGCTTGAGGCTGTGATATGGCGAAATCTGCGAGTTTAGTAACTTCATTGACATAATAATAATAATAATAATAATAATTATAATAATAATAATAGTAATAATAATAATAGTAATAATAATAATAATAATTACCACTGCTACTACTACTAATAAGAAGAAGAACATGAAGCGAATCGGCGTGAACGTGAGGTTGGAAGTTATCCAGAAAACAACATTGTTGGGGACAGCAAAGATACTAAGGAAAGTACTGTCCCTGTAAGAACAAGGAAAAGAGAGACCTTGGACCCATGGTGACTTGTTGTAACCCGCTTCCAAGGACTATAAACCAGGCCGAACATCCTGCCTGAGTCTACAAGGAATGGACATATAAATAAATATGTACATTTCTGTATACATTAAGTAAAGGTTATATACACCACATTGGAATATGCATCTTATTTGTTAAAAATACTTGAAAAGGCAAGGGCGTCATTGTAAGGCAAGGGGTCATTGCACGGATGCATGTTTATTCAGCTGGGAGACTTCATTATTAATTTACTGAACATGGACAGATGGCAAAAACCACTGAGAAAAGTTAAAATTCAACATGGTTCGTCAGTTTCGTGTTAACAGAGTGAAAATATCGAACGGTTCCCTGCAAACGTAGCCTCAGCTTGGGCACTCTTGTTCCGTACGTGGCTCTTGTGGACCGCCATCATTGATTTGATGTATGCATCCCTCGCCTTGTTTCTACGTTTGGCGCAGTATTGCCTGAAGTTACATTGGCATCTATACAAACAAACACTCCTCTCTCGCTCGATTAAGACTCCCGCTTTATGTTGGCCCAAATAAGAATAAAAACGAAATCAACTGAATTATCTACTGAATAAAATACGTCTCATAGAGCCTATTTGGCTGCTGAAACAGAGACTATGCGCGATCGCCTTTCGTATCATTCTTGCATGGCTCTTAGTTTTCAGATTGCAAAGTAAAGGAAAAAATATCATGCGCAGGAGAAGAGTCGGCCGGTTCCCAAACATAATCCCGGGATAAAAATTCAAAAGTGCTCGTTAAGTTTAGCATTTTATTTTGATGAGCAAGCAAAAAGACTGATCAAATAGTATTACTCCTAAGGGGAGATCATATATGCTCCAAAATAGCAATGATTTGGACCGAACCACAGCGCGGTATCATATATTGTAGGCTTGAGGGAGATCTGCTCGCCTGCAGACAATATAAACACCCCTCCAGCACTCCCGGTCTCTTCAATTGGACCTCCTGGCAAATCCTTGTTGATCATGAGAAGAACTCTGTTGCCTGCCATGACAAACACGCGGTTTTTTGACAGAAATAGCCTAGCGACAAAGAAGACCTGGGCGTAGACGTAGTAGCGTCCAGTATATGGAACTGTTAGGACCCCAGTGTGGGTGTTGTAATGAAAGCCGCCGAGCAGGTGGCTCTTCGGGTTGTTCGGGTTCCAGTGGGTGATAGCTATGGAAAAATAAAAAAATAGTGAATTGCTCAAAACTTACCATACGTCAATAATTACTTTACATCAAGTTTTCTGTTATGACACTTTCCTTTGAGTCAGTCAGTTTAACCTCTTGTAAGCAGATGTCCCGGGTAACTGGGCGCGTACGCCTTCTTCCGGCCCGAAAAGCTGCTTTGTTTGTATTCCGAAGATCACAGTTTTAATGGTTTCGTAAGATATGAAATAAGTGTTCTGTCGTAACTTGTAATAATCTTGTCGCAATTCGTAATACAAAAGCTGTCGTAATTTGTAACAGCACTTCGTCGTAATTTGTAATAAGCAAAGTTGTCGTAATTCGTAATAACTTTGTCGTAATTTGTAACACACAGAGGATGTAACTTGTAAAAATATTTCTTAATTTTTTCACTCAGTTTTACCTGTTATATTATTTACAACAGGCGCCGGCTGGGCCCACTCTTTAGGATAATTTGGGAGATTTTGTATAGTGCTGCGGTGCTGCGTTAAACTGAGTAGTACGTAGAATATTTCAAACAAAAAAGGCTCAAATGCATGGCTGAACGTTGAAGGAGAAAAGTAGCACATTTAACGTAAAACAATGTTGAGTTGCAGAAAATAGACTTGTTTTCTTACTGTCGGAACCCGTTTGAATTAAGCTAACTTTTATTTCCAAAACTTTGTCATAAAACTTCAATAGGACATGAATGATAAAAATTAGTGGAATTTGTTTAATTGTGGTGAATAGTTATTACTTTTTTAAAAGGAATATCATTGTTATATCAGAATGATGTTTCGAGAAATTTTCATCACTTTGAAAATGAGTGCCTATAAAGTTGTATAAACCTGTCCAATTTTTAGTAGTTTAAGTTAGTGTCTCATTTTTTAATGTCTTATCCACCGAAAAACAATAAAATTTATCGATGTTTTCTTATGGTATTACTTATGTATTCAGGTTCGGTGTCTTTTAAAGCTTGTGCAGCAGGGATTATTTAGTATTATTTAGAATTATATAAAATACGTGTAACCACTGCTCGCCTCGACTAATTACTAACTGAGGGCAGTGGATATTGCTTGTTAAATTGGAAATAATTAATAAACAGTTGAAACAATCACACCCTCTGCAACACCACACCCCCGATTTGAATATTTACACGAAGGAACATATAAATTATAAGGAACAAAGACCGACAGAAGTTGTTCCAACCCTCAGTCAGGGTGGCTGAATAAGACGCGAAACAACATAAAAAAGGATTGGGGATTTATTTATGCCTACTATTATCATCAGCATTACTATTACCATAACAGACATTCACAGTAACTTTGGCGTATAAAATTATTTATCACCTGTCTTATACCACAGCAGGGCATACTAGAACTTGATAGATGGTCCGAATGACTGATCATTTTTGTAAACTTGCACGAAAATTTAAAACTCTTTGCAGGAGTCTAAGATCACTCCTTCAGATTAATGTGGTCCTCGCTTTTCATTCAAAATTTTCATTTCAAAAGGTAATTAACAGGTTGTTCCTAAAAAAGAGCTGAAATCATTGCGTCCTTTCAGGTCAACTTTTTACTGTTCCGTTGACGATCAAAGACCACTCAAAAAACAAGCCTTTTGATTGAAAAGTATAAATAATGCTTATTATTACAAATAACGACAGCTATTAAAAATCACGACAGGACAATAAAAATCTCAGTTTGCAAAACAAAGGAATAGAATCAACGCCACAATTCTTTAGATTCCGATTTTGACTTCGGGTTCGTGAAGTCCACTGGACTTTTGAGAAACGGGCTCCGAGGGGTCTGCTTATGGTTTTTAAAAGCCACGAACACGTGGCGAAAAATGCCGTGTGAATGAGCATTAATCAAATTTCTTTGAAGCACGTTTTAATAGAAAGACTATGGGGCTGTTTACATGGAGGGAGGAAGATCCTGTACCAGGAAGATCCTGAGAAGGTGGATCATCTAGCGCCATATGTTTTCTGCATTTGGTTTATATTGAAAGGGTGCGTTGCATTTTTTCCTAAAGCTAGGATCTTCTTAGCTGACAGGTAAGAATAAGATCCTAGCACTATGTAAACTGCCTTCGCTAGGAAGATCCTAGTACTATGGACAAACCAGATAAAAATAGCAGCAGGTCGTTCAGTGGCTAATCATCGATCACGGCAAAAGAGGCCGACCATTTCGTTTGGCGTTACTACGAGCTGATTATTGTGATAATTCTGCTAAAAGTTAGTTGTTAATGCCAGTAAAGAGAGTAGAAGGGCCCAAATTGTATGTTTTTTTTTGTCGCCTCCCATTTTTAATTCCACAATCATTCTCGAACCGCCTATATTTGGGCACAATACCGACCGAAATTTCTGCATGTTAACCCAATGTAAAGTTGTTCCACCTTCTAGCATCTTCCTCCCTTCATGCAAACAGCTCCTAAGCATTTTTAGGTAGCTCTAGTAAAAAGGGTGAATCCCGGAAGAAATAGTTGTAGGATTAACTAACTGTATGGTCAAAATATTATATTGCATCGGGAGATAGGACTGTATTCAAAATTAATATCATGTTACACACTTTCCTCCTGAGGACAGACTTTCCTTTCTCCATGGCTTTCTAGATGGGCTGATGGCATGGAAAGAAACTGTGGGTACTGTGGAGGCACTTCGAGATAGACGGCTTGGGATGGATATTGTGCTTGCATCTATGAGGGGAATAGAAACCAAAAAACAATCTAATGGTCTTTTCACTGAGACAATACTTTTTAAAGGTAAAGCGTCCTTATTTTACGTCGGTAGCTTGCCGTCATCTGACGAACAAAGCTGAGACCGACGGTGCGCTTCAGATTCCCCTCCCTTCTCTCAGTAACCAATGCGGCTCAGTTTTCCTGGTATTAAAAGCTTCTTGAAGCTACACCGAAAGTAAAGAAGTAGATAGAAAAACTTGAGGTAACACGTGGGAATCGAACTCAGGCCTCTCGCGCAGAAGGTCTGAGTCGCACTAATCAACTGTACCAAAAAAGGTACTTACTTCCACACAAGCACAGTACAGTCTGTGCATTCTGTTCAGATTATTTCCTTCGCAGGAAGACAAAAAAATGAATGAATTAACTTTATTTATACACGTTAATAATTTCAACTCATTTTTAGTTTTAAAATTAGCCGTGCGGATTTTATAGTTTTGTACTTGCGGATGGCATGAATTAAACTATGTTCAGAAATGCCCACGAGCACAACTCCATGATGAGTTTTTTTTGCGGGCTCTGGTTTGAATAAACATGGTCAATCATGCACAATCACGGTCATTCATGTTGTCGAAAAGCAAATAGAATAAGGTATTTTGAGGCCTAGGTGTGAAAAGTTCTTAGAATGAATACCAGAAACAAAGTAAATTTTAGAAACTGTTTAGATTTCCAAAATAGTATAAACTCTGTAAGGAGAAAATACAAGTAAACCAGACAGTTAGGTCACCCTGGGCTGCATTTACACCCTAATAGATTTTCAGGGGTACCGGCTTTCCGGAAATTAACTACAGTAAACACCCGCATATAAGGAAAAAAGGATTAAGAACACCAGGCTGAAATTTGGCCAATAAAGCCCCATATTTATAACAACAAAATCAGCCTGAAAATTGTAACATGTTCTTTTAAAATGGAAAAAGTGTCATAATTACCAAAAAATGTAAGTTGATGTTTGCTGTCAGATAACTTCATTAATCAAATTACAGAATAACTAGTTGTTTAATTTTCCTAAAATATGCTAACTATACCTCTAGCAACATGTTTTACATAGTATTACTAAATAAAACTTTAAGAACATTTTAAGACCATTTTGAGGCTGATTTGTCATTAAGCACCCGATAAATAAGAACCCAATCAGCCTGACCTCCGAAATCGTGTGTTCTTACATGCGGGTGTTTAATGTACTTACTGACACGGCGATGACGTTATTCTCGATACCCGCCATCTTTGCACGCTCTTTGGGATCGACGGGATAAAAGCAATGTCAGGTGGTTTCTCAGGGGGCAAACAAATACAATGCCGAATAAAGTTTGTTTAATGCGAGTCATCGCGGTCGAGTTTGTTTATTCTATCAAAACGAGACGACGATTTTAATAGTCATGCAAAATGTACATTTCGAGTTTTTACGTCATTATTCCTTGCTTTGAGGACATCCACGGTCGTTATTGCATCCGAAAAAGTAACATTGAACACTTCGACCTATAATTTGCCATTAGGAACTTCACAGCTGATTTCAGTGCTGTGTATACACCCAGATTTTTAGACATGATTCGACGGTCATGATTGGACCTAGCGGTTACCAAGCAGTACAGTATTTTACCCTTGAATATCCTACAGGATTCAAAGCACACAATCTGAAATTTACTTTGATGATAGCTTGAATGTTCCTCTTGTTACTCAGAAGAAAAAAAAAACAGACTGTAATCCATAATTTGTTCTCCTTTTAAGACAACAGTCTCTCATTATATAAGTCATGCAATCTAATCGCAATACATGTTATCGCGCCGTTTCGTCTCGATCTATAAGTTTTTCGGCTCTTTTCTCAACCTTTTCATCGGGCTTCTACCTTGATCTTTAAAGATATATTCTATTTTACTCTTTTTCAGTAAAGAACCAATTCTTGCTTTCTTTTATGTAAGGTTTTCTTTATCTGCTTTGCCAAATTTGCAGGGGCACCCAATGGATCTGTTCCTCAAAATATCTGTTCTTCAGGCACGTTTTTGCTGGCTGGGAGATGTGAAAGAAATAATAGTCCTTGGAAGGAAAGTGTTGCTGGGAAAAAGATAATTCAGGGTGTCAGAGGGGATTTGAAGTCTAGAATACCTGCTACGGGTTACTTGTATGGGTTACTTACCACTCAAGATCTGAATTGTGCCCTATGAAACTTCCCAGTAAGTCAGCTTGCAGGTTGTAAGGTTGCTGGCTGGGAACTCTTCCATCAGTCTTGCTGGGAGTGAGGAACAGATAATTTTTTTTCCAGCAATCTTCCAAAATGCTTAAAATAGTCTCAGAAAACTTTATTCACGCTTTGTTGTTGTTTTTAGGTCTTTTTCTCAAAATTTACCGTTGGGTGCCCCTGAATTTGAGCTCAATAGGGTCACAGGTCGAGAACCGAACATTGTGATCATCAATATTTTTCAATGGTCGACAAAACAAAACTTTCAAACTCTCCAGCAAATTCTTTCAGAACGGCAGACTGATCAATTTATCTGTTGATTTCTTCTGCAAAACGTCAAGTCTTCTTGTTATTTTTTACTATGCAGAAGCTAAGTAACGACGAAAAAGTACCAACTTTTGCCTCCCTGTTAACTAAATTTGCATCACAAATAAATAGCGGGTATTCACCAAAAGGCAAATTAACGAACCTTGTCATACGGAAGAAGACTAAACATGGGACTATTTCGCTTTTCGCCGTATTGATAATATTTCATCCATTTTGGAATCGCCTACAGATTGAAATACATTCGAACTCAGCGCTCGAACTCCAGGTTTATCACATGTTATCATGCTGTACAATGTCGCCGCTTTCAACGCAACAAAGCTTTCCTCTTCAGGTAAAACGCATTTCATTGTTGGGATTCTAGCTTCGTCACACTAATGTCTTTTGGCGATAAGCTTTCCTTGCTAGCCAGATGTTTCTCTCACTGTTTCGGATCACTCGGCAGAGCTCTCGCCTGCCCCTATATTTGCAAACGTTTACGTGCCACGAAGCCATACGTCACGTGATTACTGTCGAATCATGACAGGTTGAATCACGGCCGTTGGAGAGTTCTTGAGCTGTTTCGCGTGGTCGCGACTACGGAGGACATTTTGCTCGCATTTTGCCATCTCGGTATTTGTAGAATCTCGTCTTTTAGTAACAAAGTTTTCAATTCACCTGCTTTAAGTGAGAGGGAAGCGAAATATGTAAGTTGTGGCTAATATCTGCTCAGATTTTTCCTCTTAAAATATACTCGAACCACTTTAAGATGGGACTACATTTTTATCTAAGACTAAGTTTGTTTTTGAATAAGCTTAGCTGTTTATACGCAGAATCCAGATTGACGGCCGAGAACAGAAATCATGCAGGTAATTTGCATTCTCTTCGCACTTGAAAAGTTTCAAAGTTTGTTCCAAATGATTAGTCTGTCTTTCTAGAGTGTAACCTTTCTTTTATGCGAGTTTTTATATCGCATTTGCTGAATGAAATGATGTAAACATCTTTGAGATAATCGAAACTCGGCATTTCGATTCCTCAAAGTACATCAGTAATCGGAGAATTCCATAATCTAATAGATGAACTATTACTAGTTCTGTTTATTTCTTTAATATTTGACATAAGTATTCATGAGCGAAAAAAAAAACTGTGCAACCAAAACTTTGCCGGTTCACCAATTTCACCCGACGTAACTACTTCCCCAAGTATGGAAGAATTTGCTCATTATTCTAAAGATAAGATCACATGCAAAACACTTGCATTTTTGTGAACTGAACATGAAAACAAGAAAACATTTGCGTGTTGTTTCCCTTTCCGCCTCTTCTCTCACAGTCTACAGTCTGTACTACAATCGTATCGTTCTATATTTACACGACTCAACCCAGTGCTCCAAACAAATGACAACGCTCGTCCAGCCGTTGTTCGTTGTCCGTAGTCGCTGTATCTTAAAGTCCCTATTATCGTCTCGACGGAGCATCTGAGAGAATTTTCATAGCAAGTAAAAAAAATTGTCGGGTTTTACTAGCGATCATAGCCTCCCTCGCAGCGACCCTCGCAGCCGTTTTTGTCGCTTCACGTAACGCTCCTCAACAAGTTGGGGAGGAACGTTACGTAACGAGACGAAAAGGGCTGCGAGGGAGACTACAGCGGTCAAGAAAAAGGAACTGGCTTCTGTAGGTGCAGTTATGTTCTTAGTCAGATTGAGACGAACGAAAATGCAGCTGTCCTCATTTGATGTCTCGTGATTACAGTTAAATTAAATTTAGAAGTACTTCGCTCAGTTTGTATTTCTTTTTTAATGCTCATTTCTCAAGTTGTAATTGCTGCTCTTGCTACTCGTTACTTGTAATAAACACTCCTTATAGAGTTACAAAAACACATACATGAATACTTGTTGCACCAAAATAAGTGAAGCATCTTCCATCATGCATGTGGTTTCCCGTAGCACCCTAAGGAGATGTCACGATCTTCGCTCAGAGACTTTTTGCTCTCTTCGCCATTCACTACACTCGAAATACTTTCGTGCGATACTTTTATGGGGAGTCGTTTACTTTCAGTTTTCCGGTGTTGACCATTTTTAGGTCTGCTTTTTTTCGGCTTCTGCACTAACTATTTCAGTTTTGGTATTTGTTGCAGTTTTCCTTTGTGAAGCATTTGGGGTGGGGGAGGGGGGGTGCGCGTACTTCCTTCCCTAAGAGCCCCGCACTGCAGAAAATGGGCCTCGGCATTATGGTGCATGCTGCGGTAAGACAAATGGGAGTGCACCAAGAGATAACATGGGCAAGCACGGAACGTTGCCAGCATTCCTTTATCAAAGCGTCCTTGAGCTTGATAGCCGAGAAGTGCATTAAATTTCTTGTCAGAGGTTTCACAAAGATGCAGAGGATCCGAACGAGATTAATGGAGCGTGTGAAAAAGCGAACTACTGCTGAGATGTGATGGTAGGGGAAAGTATTAATCTTCAGTTTTAATGGTTTTGTATTCGTTTTTCGGTTTTGATCGAGGTCTATTGCGGCTTTCGATTTTTGGGTTATTTTTGAGCGGTTATTCGGTTTCTTATAGACCACTAAGCCGTCCTCGACTGATAGGTATCCGGCCAGTGCTGTATATGTGGCTTAGATTTTCTATCACGCTCTAGAAATCAAAAATCGAAACAAAAAAATCTGAGATTTGAAGAATTAAAATCTAAAGAATACAGCCAAGATACAGGTTTGTACGTTTTCAATACGTACAAGAAGTTATAATTTCGGAGGACAATGTCACTCAAATTT
>NC_133207.1:10309321-10344321 GCF_958299795.1 Porites lutea | reverse complement strand
TGTCTTGCCTTTTGGCTGCAGTCTCAGCTCAGATCGTAAGTAAATGTAGGGTTCATACAATTCACTTCGTCCTAACAACCGCGTGCCATATTTCTAAAAAGTCCTGATAAATATGAAGTTTTCCATACTTTGTCCTGAATTCAAATCCTGCAAAGAAGCAAATGATTCACCCAATCGAACGCGTAATGTCGATATCAAGCCTAGCGCTGAGTTCTTCTTACGATAAACAGGATATTGTTTGATCCAGTGACGTCATGAGCGAACAGTAACCCGGCCGAGGATCAGAGTTTTAAGTCTGGGGAAAATAGCGTACAAAGCACACGGCTATCAGCTACGGCCTGGGCTCAAAAGTGTATCCCAGCAACAAGAAGCACATGCCCCCTTAACAAAGATATTGCTCCATTCATGCAGAGTCTTTCTCCAATACGCCAAAATCGAACAAGTGAAAGAAAGGCTCTTCTGGCATGGGGCGTTCAGTAGCGCGAAGGCTTTTTTTCAGTTCGATAACAGCAGAGGCAGTTCTTACTCTTCTCCCACACTCACAAGTCGCACCTCCAATGAGAGATCAGTGCTCTATCCATAACCTGAAAACCGTTCTTTTAAAATTTTATGTACTTGTTAAGCTTAGAAACTGCAATCCAGTGGTGTGGGTTTAAATAGCACCTTTTTCGAGAAATGTTGATCAAAAGTGCCGCGTTCAATTCCTCGCTTCCAAATAACCATACGTCACAACTTTTTACCTGGTTAATGTGTTCCTTTCCAATATTTAAAAATGATTTGAACTTACGAAGTGGTGTCATCATATAATTACCTTGAATATAAGGTGATCCGGGTTTGGGCAAATGAAGTTTCGACAATCTCTGCAGTAGTCGTCAACTTTAACCCTTCAAGTCCCGGCGGTGAGTGACCAGCATCAATTTTCTCTCAACAGTATCAATAAATAAACAAGAGGAAATGCAGTGAGAATTATTGAAATAATAACGTAAGGGAGAATTGTATGATCTTTTGTCAAATTCTCTCAATTAAGTCTTTAAGCAAATGTACGGAAATCAACAACAACAACAACAATAAGCTTTATTTGCATGACCATAACAAAGTATTAGAGTATTGCAAAAGCTACTTGAAATTAATCATTGATTCCTTGTAAATTAAATATTTAAAATAATTTGAAACTTATTAATCATTGTTTATTTCTAACCATCAGTAGGAATAATTATTCCGGAAATCGGTTTGAAGAATTTAAATGTACTAGATATTTGGGCTAAAAGGGTTAAAAATCAATCCCTTCCATGGATAAAGATAATTAAAAGAGTTTTTTTTACAAGTATCTTTCATTAATTATCGTAACATTGATCCTTTAAAAGGAGGAAACTGTGCCACCATCAGCTCACATCGAAGGCGGTGATCCAAGACCTGTGGACTATCCTGAAGATAAAGGTGCCTTACTTACAAAATTACTTCCAAACTAATTACTAACTAACTAGTTTGGCGTTATAATTTCACCTCCGGCTCCATGTAATAGCGCAACATCCATCCGGAATTCCTATTCTTTTTTTCTGCGTTTAATTCGGTGCCAGACTTTCAGTCAATCAAAATATAGATGGTTTTCACTGTGACGTCATCAAATTGTAAAGTCCAAATAGCGAAGTTTTACGAATTCTTATTTACACTAGGTTGAAGATAAACAAAAAGTAAATCTTTGTACAAGTTTCCGTTTCCTTTGCATGTTTCGTTTCGCAAATACAGCAATTTTAACTTCCGAGTTTTCACAGTGCGTGACACCAGAATAGGAATGCTGTCTCGTTGAAAAAAAGTCTCTCCTCTTGATTTTCAGCAGTATAACCATTTCAAGTATTAGAAGATATGTTTATGTGTACGTATATGCTAGTTCTCGAGTGAAAATAAAGAGCTTTTATAGAAAAAGTGAACTCCAGATGTTTTTATTAGATGTCTCTCCTCTTGATTTTCAGCAGTATAACCATTTCAAGTATTAGAAGATATGTTTATGTGTACGTATATGCTAGTTCTCGAGTGAAAATAAAGAGCTTTTATAGAAAAAGTGAACTCCAGATGTTTTTGTTGATTTCCGGCGGCCATATTGGTGAACCAAAACGGTGCACCAATATGGCGTCTCCATACAAAGCTCTACAAAGGTGCGTGAAACGTTTCGGCAAATAACTCAGAAACTATGGGCCACAAAGACCTGAGACTTGGACAAATTGTTTATATATTGGTCTTTTACAACATTTCATTTTCTTGGCTTCTTCCACTGGACGGTTTCCAATTTAATTTTTTGTTGCGTGACAGTGAAAACGATCTATAACCTTCCGCGCGTCGAAGAGCTTTTAAATGTGAAGTGGTTAGTACAGAGCGTTTTCACAAGGTGTCACGGAGACCATATTGGTGTTCCAAAACAATGAAACCGAGGCCATGTTGGTGTTTTAAACCAATCCCGTGGGAGTTGAACTCTTTAGTCATGTAAACGCTTTCTTTTGCTCCATTCAATTTACATAGGTTCTGGTCACGTGAGTGAAAAGACTCTATACGGATTTAGTACATAAGACATTGACAAGACGAATGAACCCGGAGGGGTACTCAACAGAGTTTGATACGGGGAGGCTCCACCCCGAGGTTTAACCCCCTACCCTAATATACCATACCATATACATATCTATCAAGAATTTTGCATCCCTTTTAACTGCTGTTAATCACTGTCTTTTAAATATCAATAAATAAAAAACAGTTCGTTTTCGCGCCTCAGCTATAAAATGCATCTGTTAGCCCTTTTTAGCCTTTTTCAAAAACCGAAATAACAGTTTTCACTACTGAATGTACCCTTTCATATATTTCAACTAGTGAAATCCCTACCCTTTCATATACCGGAAGCTGGAAAAAGTTAGCCCCCTTTGGAACAGAGCTTCCCCATTTATAGGCCCGTAGGGAGTACCCCCGGGGGAAAAAATTTTGGTTCAGTAGGTCTGCGAGAAAACGACTGAGAGAGAAAGAGAAATGAACCCTGACAAATTTGGCATGAGGTTGGTCTAGCTGGAGTGGCCAAATATTAAGACTGAATATCTGCCACACACAGAGCTTCTTTCATTCGGCTTATCTATAAAATAGAATTTAATTAGATACTTAACTTTATACTCTTTTACTTTTCTATCCCTCAGCGCCACGTTTTGCGATGGACAAAACTTCATTTAACTTTTGACGGTTTTCCTAGACAAATCCTACAGCTTGCGTCAGCTGCTGAAGAGGCGGACGCTTTAATTTGCGAATAATAATTCCTTAAAAATTGTTTCACACTAGAATTTATTTGCTTCAGATCCGGCTCTGCTTCTCGGTATGATTGGTTTTGTTAGGCACGGAGATAAAGTTTTGTTTTTTTGCTTCCCGCGCGTTTACGCAGCTTTTCTTCCCTCTCGCCAAACAAATCGCTGGCTACTCATTCTGGCACACGGGATACGTGACTTTTGACTGTTGTTGTTCATGGTCAGCGTAAGCATTATGACATACTCCGTCCATAAAATAATATCGAACATTTATAAAAACATTGAAGGAAAGGGGTCAGGAACCGGAGAAAGGAATATCAAACATTAAAATCGTGGCAACTCGTTGGATGGTCGTGATGATGTAAAACATAAGTATGTCGCTACATGAGAGCCTTTTTTTACTAACAGTTTAATTTTGCATAAACACACCGAAAAGTATTTGATGATTCAATGGCCATCATATAGAAATGAATGAAATAATAAGAGTGAAAATCCATGAAGTAATCAATTGCTATGACAATCATTACCATGGAAACTAACACTTTCCACAACAGGATAGGCTTTAGAGAGACCAATTCTCATTGATTGGTCAATTTTTGAAGACTGTTCCTGTTTTTGGCTGAAAGGCCTCTTATTCCCGTAAATATTGAAAAAGGAAAACCGTGAGTTTCCAAAGAAAGAATAAGATTCCTATGGTTTTTCTTCGCTTTTTTTCAGTAATTGCCTCCTGGAACCCAAACCATCCCAAAAGCCACCTGAAAAACGGGTTTACCTTCGATGGTTCTCATTTGATTGTACCTGCAGGTGGCCTATACTATATATATGTACAGTTATACTTCAATGCTGAGCCCCAAGCTACCATGAATCGTGTGGGTGTGTTCACTGACCAGAGCCTTTTGCTGATGATCCATAAGTCCATGGAACCCAACACGGAGGAAACAGCGACGGCAGGAGGGGTCTTTCAACTGAATAAAGGGCAGAGAGTGTTTGTGAAACCTCTCAAGGGCCTTGGCTCCGTAAAAATGTGGCTTGGACCAAATCACACGTATTTTGGCTTGTTTAAGATTAGCTATTAAACAGCTGTTGTTGTTCATTTTCAAATACAGTTATATAATGTATTAAATTCCAATGTGATGTCGAGACGTAAAAAATAAACATATCTTCTGACTCTTCCTTAGAATCTTTTTTCTTGACTTTTCTTATTTTCAAATGCTCCGTGACTATTACCTTTGGCTCTTACCTGAGTAGCTGGCGCTATGGGCTAGAAACAACGAGCAACCAATTTCAACCATTTTTTTTTGTCTTTTCTCTCATCGTTTTTGCAGCTTTTCTTCCCGGTCGCTAAACAAATCGCTAGCTACTCATTCTGGTACAAGGGATACGTGACTTTTGACTGTTGTTGTTCATTGTCACCGTAAGCAGTATGACATACCGCGTCCATAAAATATTATAGAACATGTGCAAAAAAACATTGAAGAAACATTAAGATCGTGCAACTCGTTCGGCGGTTGTGATGATGTAAAACATAAGTATGTTGCTATATGAAAGCCTTTTTTTACTAACAGTTTTGTCAAAACGTACCGAAGAGTATTTACTGCTTCAACGGCCGTCATAAAAATGAATAAAATAATAAGATTGAATATCAATGAACGTAATCAGTTGCTATGACACTTACATGTATTACCATCGAAACTAACACTTTCTCTTCAGAGAGACCAGTTCTCATTGACTGGTCAATTTTTTCCACCATGATGACCATGGAGAGAGAGAGATAAAAAAGCTTTTTTTTTTGTCTTTGTGTTAGCGTCACATTTTATTTTATGTCGTCAATTGGGGCGTTAAGCTTCTGTGGGAAACTTTCTCTGTGATGATGCGGCGTCGTGATGATGCGTATTACCATACATCAAACTCGATGGATGATCCGATGCGATCATCATTATTCACTGGAAGACTCCTCTTTTCGTCGTGATGACACTGTGAGTTAAAGAATGGTATGTTGGTTGTAATTTTAGAATTTCTCTAAAATAAAGTCAAACCCCGTCAATACAGACACTGAGGCCATAGGATCGAGGGATCCATGTCGAGGGTCGAGGGTAGCAGATTTTTCCCATTTTTTTAATGAAAAAAGGAAAAAAAAAAGAAGAAAGAAAAAGAAGGAAAGAAACAAAATCTAAAGTAAAATAAACGAAGAATAGAAAAAATAATAGGATTTTTACGAGTCCCACTTTAAATCTGTTAAGTGTTAAGGGGTGGGGGTGAGTTAAGATAGTAAAATAGCACATAGACATCCTTCCCAAAACAAACCAAATACCTTTAGAACTCACATAAGCCCATATTTGATTATAAATATACTTAGACTTCCCGTGTTACTGTATTATTACCACAAAAACAAAAAAGATCCACAAAAGCGAAATAAACTGTTTCACAACATGGGAGTGTCATCCAACTGTCGAGAAATCTCCTTGGCTACCTCTGGCTATCTCTGGACAATAAAATTTGGCTTCAGTAACACTTAAGTTCATTTATCAAATTTGTCTCCCGACGAAAAATGTTGATTAGAAAAAATGTTTTCTGTTTTCTGTTTTGAAATCTAATGGCATTTTGCAATATCAAGGATGTAGAGCTGGTCGTCAAAAGATCCCAGTAAGTATTTCTTACCGTCCTGATAAAAGTCACTCATACAAAAATTCAATTTCTCGGTCACTTGTCCATGTTCCTATTGTCTCTGTCGAAAACCCGGATGAGTTTCTTTACTCGAATTACTCGAATCCATGGGTCTACAACAGCATGCATGTTGTCACTCTATGAATCAGAACATACCTTGGATTTAATTACTACTTGACCATGTGATTCGGTTCTTTTAAGTGTTCCTGTGTCCGACTACTTTCTTTCTTATGATTGATCGTTATTATGTATCCTTACAGTGAGTAAACCGACCCCTCCGACTAAATCAATATCTCACAGGAAAATCAAAGCTATTGATTTACAAGTATTATGTTCGAATTATGTTATGAAATGTCCTCAATCATAACTATGCCAGGACAGTCCTAACACGCTGAACGACCTTGTGGAATGTTACATTCCAACTCTGGCTTCTATCATTCATCGTCAAGCCCCATTACTGACCAAGAAATTTACAGCCAGTTCTCTTATGACTTGGTTCAATAATGACATTAAGAAAGCACGTAGGGAGAGACGGCAAGCGGAAATAAGAAGGCGTCGTACTCGTAACGCCTCTGATCTTAAAGGAAATTTAAAGAAAGGAAGAATCACACAACGCATCTGATGACCAAGGCAGGTCGTGAGTTTCTCAAGGACTTTATTGATAGGAACAGTTCTAATCAGAAGGATCTATTCTTGGCTACAAAAGAGGCTCTTAAAACAAGATCATGAGGTTCCTTTTCCACTGTTTAAGGATAAACTGACATTTGCTAATCAGATGGGAAGTTTCGTTGTTGAGAAGAATAAAACGATTCATTTAAAGCTTGGTGGATTATCGTCAACGGACTACCCTAAAAAAAATAAACCAAATTTACTTGTGCGAGGGAAATAGACAGAAGAAACTTACCTCCACTGCGCTGTCTACGGATTCATAAACAGCCGCCATCTTGAGTTTTGCATGTTTTCTCGACCCAGTCTTTTTTCAGTCTCGCCCAATTCGTTTCCACCAACCAACAGGCCGTTAGAAGATGGATGATCGGTAAGTGTGAGTTGAATATTAATAATTTTAATCCTTTCTGACTGAAGAACTCGACATCATCGAGATTATCAGTGAAGATGATGAAAATGACCCCCCCGCCCCAACCTCCCGCGACAAAAACAGTGAATTCCTGGGTTCCGCGCTTGCATCATTTGTGATGATGGTAGCTCAAATTTCATAAAATCATTCAATGGATGTAGAATTAATACCAAGAAACCGACGGCAGGAGACGGAGCCTAATTTGGAAGTAGTCATCTCGCCTAGAAGTCCCTGGGCCTCAATCTCTTACGTACAGGATCGACACGTACTGGGCACGACGTTAGGTTGCAATAATAACGACTGGGTCCAGGAATAAGCACGATGGCGGCTGTTTATCGCGTAGGAACACAGGTCAGAGGTTTGATGTATTCTCGTTCCCCCGGTAAAATTGAATTTGATTGGTATTTAATCTTATATTTAGGGTGTTCTGTAGGGGTACTCTGCAGGTTAGTCCGCGGAGTGGGGTCAGTGGGGAATCCGCGGACATGGGGTCAGTGTTTTTGACTCACTCGTCTCGTAATCTTGTTTTTTTTCCCATAGTTTCCCGTATCTTTCTTTAAGTTTTATGAAAACTGGTTTCAGCAAATCCCAAGGGATGAAAAAAGCTTTGCTATCATTGGACAGCACTTGTCTAATCTAGTCAATGCGGTCTCAAGGAAAATACACAAACATAAGGGATGCCCTTGGCATCCCTTAAAAACATCCTTCATTGAACTACAAAAACGGTCAGTGTAAAACGCAGACTGCAGACTGCAGACTGCAGACTGCGGACCGGGGGTAAAATGCAGACTGAGTGTAAAATGAAGACTGCAGACTGAGAGTAAAACGCAGGCTGGGGTAAAATGCAGAATAAAGACTGTAGACATTTTAAAACCTTTTTGCTCCCTCTTCTCCAAATCGGTGAAATAGCTGGCCGGTATCAGTTACACACTTCGCTTCCTAGTCGAAGTGCATTGCACATTCACTAGAAGTTTCAATGAACATCCGAACAGCTTACGTCTGCGTACCTTGATTTGAAATACTTTCATAGAAGGTCATCCAAATTTGCTGCAGAACATCTTTCTAATTTACTCCCTTTTTTATCGCCATATTCTTCCTGTACAGTATTTTGGGTCAGCAGCTTTCATTTAAGCGTAAACATCGTGGTATTGCACCAATTCACGGTCCCTGGTCACGTATATCGAAAACTTCGCATCTAAAGTTGAAGCGTGAAGTCTCTCGGACGGGAAAAAAAGTTCAAGATTGCGATTATGTTTTCGGGTCGTCGATGACGTTCCAGAGAAGAGAGGAATGGATTTGTAAAAGCAGATGTCGTCAAGTAAGTGTTCGTTTACATGTATTTGCGGGATTTTTCTGCCCTTAAACCCTTCCACGACTACAGTTTATGCTGGGGCTGCATTTTACCCCAGCCTGCGTTTTACTCTTAGTCTGCAGTCTGCATTTTACACACAGTCTGCATTTTACCCCTGGTCCGCAGTCTGCAGTCCGCAGTCCGCAGTCTTCGTTTTACACTGACTGACTACAAAAATAAGGAACTTCACTTATGTAGTGGTTTATCAACAATGCTACAAATTCTTAATCTTTCAATGGCATCTAAAAAAATTGTCATCCCCCTTCCTGCTTTCAGAACTTTCTACCATCTCCCCTTTTTCCTTCAAAAAATTTTAACTGACCCGCCAAAATCCTCTTAATACACATTGAATGCAGCCTTATAAAAACGCAAATTTATTTCTCAAAACCACTTAATGGATGATTTACAAAGTACTTTCCTTATATTATCTGGTCATGGTGTATTCGAATTCGCCGGTCACTAATCAGTAATTATAACATAACAAAAGTAAATCGCGCGCATTGATTGGTCAGCTAGCCACTACCATTTGCCCGTGGGTGCACGCCAAGAAACTGAGCCAGCGCGGTAAAATTTAGGCAAATTCAAAAAATCTCCTCTCCTGACGGTAAAATACACCAGTGAAATGCACAGATGAAAAGTGGAAGTTGAAGAAAATACTATGCCGTCGTTTTGAAGGAAAAAATACAAAAGATCAAGCGACAAATTTGCCCTGGATGAATTAATCACTGTTTTCCTCGAGGCAAGAATCGGCTGAAGGAAAATCGAGCGAGCTAAGATTTAAGGTACATTTTGTGTGTTTTTTTATAGAAGACAAAGTCTGTTTGAAACGTACATTTATCAATTAGCATTGTGTTATTGACTTTTTGGTCAAGCTGATGCTAAATTCAAGCAAACATTTTAGGAAACATGCTCAAATTCGAGTCAGCTTTGTTGTGAAGTTTTCATCGCATCGATTAAAAATTTTAGTTGAGTTTAAACGGGCACATTACGATGGAATAAGCGAATTTCATTTGAGTACAGAAACATTTGGGTTCTCAAATAAATTTTTCAAAAAATAACTTCTGTGTGTATTATTTTGTTCCTCAGTGTTCATTCATAACAGTCGTTTAGTGGACGGTCGAAAAACAACAGCTTCATGATCAGCGCCGGCTGTGTGTCGGCGAATTTCAGTTGCAACTTTGACTTTCATAGCTAGATTTCCCCAGACAGATTTCGATACAAAGCTAGTTAATTTCTTTTAAAATTAGTGTTACCTGTTATTCTAAAGGAATTACAGTCAAATTTTCTCATTTCTACTTTACGTTTATTTCAAAAATTGTCACATAAATAAGCTTGATAATTATTTCATTTACTTTAGTTTTAGCTTATTTTTTAGAGTCTTTTTATATGGTGTTTATAGTTGCAGCTATAGTTTTCCCTCAAAGTTTTTACCCTAATATTAAGAACAAGTAGACAGATGCCATTCAGAATAACAACGAAAAACGTTTTGCAATTTACCTGAAGACGGAGAACGGTTGATTCAGCGAAAGAAAAACTGAAAGGGAAAAATAATTTTGTTCTCTTTTGATTATGTTATAAAAGAAATGGTATTTGATTATGTTATAAAAGAAATGTTGCAGCTGTGCAACCATGGAGTTATGGATGCACTTGGGAGGTTTGCTAAGCACTCAAGAAGTTAGAGTCGCACAACTCTTACGCTTCTTTCATGCTTAGCAACCTCCCGCGTGCATCCATAACTCCATGGTTGCACGCTACACGTTTACCATTTCTTAAATCTGAGAACATTCCTCCCGCTACAAAGTATCCAAGTATTCACACTTTCGGATTTAGCTTAAACGGCAAAGCGATTAGGGTACCCGGCAAAATTACCTGATTCATCAAGGGCTTGAAAAGATCTTATTTAAATGATGGACGTTAATGACGTCAGTAAACAAAAATAAAATCACTGTTGCACGACTACCAGTTCTTCGGATATGTTAAAAGTAAAAAAAAACTTGAAAAATGTTCCCTGTTTTGGTTCATCTTTTATTTACTTGCGTTGTTTACATACATACATGTACATAATACATTACTTACATATATGACCACTGTAGTCATGTATAATCATGTAACGTTTCTTAATTACAATGTAATTCCTAGAAAGAGTTACTACTGTTTTATGACAAACTTCAGCAGCTATCTATATGTAGAGTTTCTACGGCTGGCAAGTTAATAAGACTCTACTACACATAACCTGAATGTCAAATGCTGCTGTATAAGTTGAAATACTCATGACTATTAGGGTGTGGACACTCAAACCGCGACACTTGCTAGAAGTTTGTTCAATCACCAAGTTTTCTAAGAACAAAAGATTTTCAATTTTTTTTTGCAAACGGGCCAATAAAATTCCAGGTTCAACTATGCAACCGTTGTAAACTTTAAAACCCGTTGAACTTACCTAAACCCTCAGGAACTCGGAGAAATCAAATTCACTTATATCATTGGTCCGTTTGAAAAAAAAAAAAAAGAAAAAATTGAAACGTTGTGATCGGACAAGCTTCTTCCAAGTGTCCTGGTTTGAGCGTCAGCACTGTGAGTTCAGTCTTGATTAAAATCAAAGACGAAAGGGAAACAGTGTGAATAAACAAAGGGTTCAAAAGGCGTATCAGGGATTTCGTGAGATGCGAAATTCATTACGTGAGAACTTGCGGGCAATACATCACAAATTCGGGCACCAGAGGGGGAAATCATTCTGCCGCCATTTCCACGAGATTCGCTTGTGGCGAGAGGCAATATATCTGTGTATCCATACCGTCGTTCAAGCTCTTGCAAGTTGAACTTGTACGTGTATTTTTGACCTCTAATCTTGGTCAAAACCTTCTTATGGTAGTAATAACGCAGTGCCCGACTAAATTTCTGGTAGGTCATGTTTCTTCGGCCATTCCTTTCGCCCCAAAGCTGTGCCACGTGGTCGGGGCGTATGATAACGAACTGCCCGTCAGTCCCCACCCAGGACATGATTGTAGACATATAAGGGTTTGACAAAATGTCAAGAATGAACTGAAAGAGCTGGGGCCTGGTTTTCAATGTATTCTCCAACAAATCTAAAAAAGGAAGGAAAATGGTTAAATAAGTTGTTTCCTTGTTTTCTTTTTTTTTTCTATCATGCATCTAGTTTTAATTTTATGCAGTTTCGCGGAGAAGGGATGGCCACAATTTTGCTCCAATCTTTACACGTGGACTGTTTGTTTTTTAATTGTGCTTCAAGAAAGTTTCTAAAATTTACTTTGAGCAACATACGTGAAATTTGGTTTAAAAAGGTGTAAACTAGCAATTACTTTTAAAAGAAATTTAATTTTTAACCTTTCTTTTATAATAGTGTTTCCCGTATACCATAAAAACTCAGTCTTCTTTATATAGACAGAAAAGCTGTATTTTTCAAACACTTTATATTTTTAATTCTTTTCACGGCAATCCGGAAAATTACTATATTATGAAAAATTCTGAAAGAACTTACCACTTTCGAAATGACAGCTGGCATTAGGAACAAGCAAGTATTCAAAATTTGCGTCCGTTTTCCAAACAAAACTCATCTTTTTTTTTTACCGGAAGCGTTCATACAACAAATAGCAAATCCTCTGGCTGAACAGATATTTATGATCGTAACATCGATATATATCGTATTTGATACCAATGCTATCTTGTTCTGACCAATCAAAAAACATAATTCCTTAGAAACATAACGTCCATCTGACGTCATAGAATAAACTGTTTTCTTCAAAGTGATGATCAGGGACAATTCAGCCAATCAATGAGAAGCGGTGTCTTTGAAGTTTAAGTTGTGTTAAATGCTGATGTATGGCTACCATGGAGACTAATGAAACGTTTGGTTATATTTCCTCCTTATTATTCGTTCGCATGGAAACGATAAAGGCATCAACTACTTCTCGCAGTGTTTTGGAAAGTTGTTGTAATGAAATTTAAGGTTTCCATAGCAACGTGAAAATGTTTATAACATCATAGTTTTCCTGTTGTGTCTTGTCTCCTTGGAACCTGTTATAACATTTTTCATCTCAGGAGGGTCCTACCAACTGAAACTGAAAACTGACTATTTTTATTGTTATTGTTATTATTATTTTTTGCTTTTTGAACCAATATAATATTATTGTGAAGATTTTGCTACACAGAGTGAGAAAGGAGTAGAAATTAACGGTTAGCGATGTAACCGCCAAAATATTAACCGTATCGTTAAAGCATTCACCTCAAAGACCTTAGTAATAGCTTAAAAATTCCATGACTTATATGACCTATCAATCTAGCAGTTTAGCGGGAATAAAAATTAGGCAACATAAACACAAAGAATAGAAGAAAGAAAATGAAATGACGTAGTAAAAGTTTACCCAATCTTTTGCTTTTTCTCTCCAAACTGGAGACATTTGTAAATAAAGCTGTGTGCATGACACACTGATTACTGATTTCCTTTTGCATTCTATTGATCTTTATTTCCTTGATAATAAAGAAAAATGGAAATAATAAAAATAAAAAACAATTTCGCAGTCTACAAAAAACTAGGCTTGCTTTAAAAGTGCTTGAACGTTAACTTATTTATTATATACGTACTGAGATATACTCACTAAAAAGTTATGTTGATATATGTACTTATTGACTGAGTGGGAGGACCGAAGTGGAAAATATTTGGCACAAGGTCATTGCAGGTCAGCTGCACCGAGAGCCAAATATTTTCCCGTCCGACCCGAATTAACTCACATTCAGTCGAAGTATTTTATCGTATAGCTTCGTATGATGGTTTTGTTTTTCGAATTTTTCTGACGGAGCGAATCCGCATCAAACAGTTGGCTTTTCTAGCAGGGCCGTAAGCGTTTTCCCCAGCCCTACCACGTGACGCGAGCGGCCCTGATCTTAAGGGACTTTTTTTGTTTCATATGGTTTTCCAACGAAATTGCGAGCGGAGCCGTACGGATCATTTGATAAATTTCCATACTCAAAAGAGCTTTCGCCAATCAGAGGGACGAACGATGTTTTTCACACGTAAATATAACGATACATCCAATCAGAATCGCGAACGACGTTTTTTAACCTGTGAGAAAAATGATATGTCTAATACTAAACCACAAAGGTATGTGAGTTTGACGCTAAAATTCCTGCTTTTTGTAGGCGCTTGCACCTTGCAGCGCCCTCGCTTCGGGTAGAGTCTTCACAGTCTCCTATTTTTCTGTAAGATTGTCGAGATCGAAGACTGCCTTACGGGCGTGTTCTGTCGCACTTTGTAACAATCGTCGCTTTATAATAAAATTATCGCACTTTGCAATACCTGTCGCACTTTGTAATAAACTTGAAATGGATGTTCGGAGGACAAATAAACCCAATAATAAGTATCATCATCGACAACAACAGCAGCAGCAGCATCAGCAACAACAACAACAACAACAACAACAACAACAACAACAACAATAATAATAATAATTTTGATAATGATGTATTTAATAATAATAGTTTATTGTTAAACTTGAAGATGTTTTATGATGATGATGCTAAAGATTATTTATATCAAAGCCGCTCATGATGTGCCACCACAATAACACAGAATAATGTACTCTTTATTTGCAACATCCAGGCATAGCTTGATTGACACAATGGCGTAATTTGATGTCCCTATGAAGTCATTTTGTGGAATTTATTGACAAAATCCAGTTCCATAATATTTCCCTCAAAGCAAAAGATACTCAAATAGTAAGGTGTCTGACAAAATCAAGAAGCTGGCAAAACACATTAATTATCTTAAACAATAGCAGTGATGTCATGATAACGTGATTCATTGTTAAAAAAGGATCTAGAACCATCCGCCATTTTAATTAAATTAATTGTGTTCCATTTTTCTTGAAACCCGCATTAATCGAGGTAATCGTTATAGAAAAATTGATCTGCGCATAAAACAATGATTAGAAAGCAAAAAACCTTAGTTATAACAATATTTTTTTCTCAAATCAATCATTTAAGAGCCTGGATTATACTAACAGTTATAATAAATATAATAAAATATTGCTGAATTAAGGGTAATGCTCAAATGCAATTATTGAAAATAAATATAAATAATTAATTTTTTAGATGAAAAGAGCAAATTTTGAAAAAAAAGTGGTTGCCAAAACGCGGCTGGCATGGATGTTAGATGTTTCCAGATACCATCAAACCTCTATTAAGCGGTCACCCTCGGGAATTAGCCAGGTGACCGCTTAATAGAGGTTTTTGTAAAAATCAAGCCCATTGGATTTTGGAAAGATTTGAAATAAAAGGCTGGCGAAATGATGATCAGAATGTCTCAGTATGTATAATATAATAAACACAATACCACATGGAAAGTGCTTTGTACGGTGTTTACGCACTTGTTTTTGTATCAGAAATCGAACGAGTGAGATTTCTGATACGTCAACATGCACAGCTATGAAGTATTCTATAGAGCGTTTTTACTCAAGTGGCCAGCTATACAAATTCATTGGGACAAAAGAAAGCGCTTACATTAGAAAAGAGTTCAACTCCCACAGGATTTGTTTGGAACACCAAAATGAGCGCCGTGACGTCATGTAAAAAACGTTCTATATTTATGGCTGGAATATTGACTCGTAGTTTTACATGTACGGAAACCATGACTATTTTTCCCCAAAGTACTTAGAACAGAAACAATTTCTCCTTGAATGCATGATTATCTTGACATTTTTTTCTTGTTGTATTAAGGCCGGTGACTCGATCGATCATATTAACACACGAAATTTCAGAACGGCGTACCTTTAATTTTCTCAACTTGGCAACGTCTGTATACATTGTCAGATAATTGTATATTACGTAAAGATTTCATATACTGTTGTTCTCTCGTCTAGGTTATTACTTTTCGTAAGTTATGATCTTACTGATACATATTATAACGCCTTATCTGAAAATTAATGTGATCAGTCGACTTTATACATGCCAAAATATGTGTGATTAGGCCCGACCCATAGTTTCACGGAACCATAGCCCTTGAAAGGTTTCACAAACACTCTTTCCCCTTGATTTAGCTTGAAAATTCCTCCTGCCGAGGCTGTTTCCTCAGTGCTGGGTTGCATGGGCTTGTGGATCATTAGCAGAAGTCTCTGGCCAGTGAATACACCCACACGATTTCTGGTAGCCATGGGCTCAGAATTGAAGTACAACTGAGTATAAACATAATACCGGCCGCTAACAGGTACAATTAACTGAGAGCCGCCGAACTCAAATCCACCGGCAATGTGGCTGTTGGCATGGCTTAGGTCCCACGCACTAATGGCTAAAAAAGAGGAGATAAATTAAAAAAAAATTGTTTTGATTCCTTCTACCTTCTATCAGTAAGTGATAAAGTGGTTCTAGATCGCATCATTTGTGCTCTATGCGCATTATTTTTGTTTCGCATTTAAAAATGACAGGTGTAAAAGCGTTCCTATTCTAATTTTCAACAAAACCGATAACTAAATCAATAAAATATTTTGCACTGCAACTAAATTATGAGAATTTAAAATGGCGTTAATAATAATAATAATAACAATAATAATAATAATAATAATTTTATTTATATAGCGCTAAAATCCAATAATTGTCCAAAGCGCTACCTAATTACAAAAAAGAATATAAAAAAAAATCTAAATTATAAAATATCTACAATATACAATATAATTCAAATATAACCTAAGTTATCTACTATATAAATCAAAAACATCTTAAAACAAAAGGAATCTCATAACCTATATGCTAACTTAAATAAAAAAAGTTTTAAGGGATTGCTTAAAAGTTGCCACTGAAGCACATTTCCTAATCTCTAGAGGTAAATCGTTCCACAATTTAGGTCCTGCAATAGAGAAAGCTCTGTCTCCATATGTTTTCAATCTGCTTCTTGGAACCACTAAATATTCTTTACATGAAGAACGCAATGACCTAGAGTATGTTTTAAAATTCAAAAGGTAAGAAATATAAGAAGGTGAAAGGCCATGAAGGGCCTTGTATACCAATAAAAGGACTTTAAAAGTTATTCTAAACTCAACTGGTAACCAATGAAGATTAATTAAAATAGGAGTTATATGAACATGCTTCGGTGTCAGTGTGACAACACGAGCTGCAGCATTCTGAACTGCCTGTAGTCTAGCTAACAGATACCTAGGAAGGCCATGTAATAAGGAATTACAGTGATCAAGTTTCGAACTAATAAATGCATGGACTAAGATTTCACATGTATCTTGGCTTAAGTACTTGCGGATTTTAGCAATATTTTTCAAATGATAGAATGATGATTTACAAATGTTCTTAATGTGCTCCTCAAAACTAAATATGCTATCAAACTGAACCCCTAAATTACGAACAGAGTCACGAGGTGCAATGCAAATGAAGTGTTTATTGAACTTTGTATCGTGCAATTGTCAGCAGTCCTCTACTTGTGATTTCAAATCAAACTCGCGCCGTGCGCTCGAAGCTCGCTCATTAATGATTTTAAAACCATTGACTTATAATGTGAGGCAAAATTAATATACTCCACTCAGTTCGATTACCATTATTAATTTAAACCCTTCTACGAAAGCCATGCGCTGGCTCGTTTCCCCCAGAATGTTAGAGTAAGTAACGGTTAGTCTTGGTAGCTTTAGCGTGATCTCGCGTACATGTTGACTTCCTTAGGGTTGATTTTCACTGTCGCATAATTTTTCCGGGCGAACGCACGTAAAATTTACGCGCTTAAATGAAACAGAGGCAACGTGTGAGAGGCCACGCGTAAAGGTAAAAGTTGAGCGAGTTCAGGCAACTTTTACGATTACATGTGATCTTCCATACATTGCCTCTATTTTATTAACGCGTGTAAAATTTACGTAATTGCTGGATGTATGTCGAACAGGCCAGGCAGCTATATTTCTTCTGTTTTTGACATTAATTATTTCGTTAAGTTGGATTTTTTTAGTTTCTTCTGCGGAAGGTAGGGTTTGGTTACTTTTAAAGAGGTTTCGTATGTAAGCTACCTGTGTCTTCAGGATAGTACACAGGTCTTGGATCCCCGCCCTCGATGTGAGCTGATGGCACAACGTTCTGCTGTTAAAGGATCAATGTTAGTACAAAATAAATAATAGATATTAATAAATGAATAAATGAATATTTAATTTTCCTCTCCCTGTTAAGGAAATTTCAAACATTGGAGACAAGCTAAGAATCCCAGCCAACTCATGGCGAATCAATTGGCTATTACAAATAAACAAGGATAAGAATTTGAAGTCGTGAATAACCAGGTTATTTCCTCTGTTTTGCACTGAGCAACTCCAATGTACAAAAATGAGATCTATATTTGCCGGATACTAGAAAAGTAAATTTGTTTTGCTTTTTTGAGCATCCACGGCAACAATTTTTACTGAGTGGACATGCATAAAAATCCCGATTTGCTGATCTAAAACTGACTCCTCCTCTTACTCTGTCATTTTATCTCTAATTTTTACATCTCTTTCCGATGATCGATTCGAGCTTATGCTTTCCTTTCCCTGGAAGGTTCGAAAAAAATCGGAGAGGGAATTAATTATAGAGCTTGAGTAGGAAAGGGAAGTTAGCGCTGATCTGACAGGAGGTTCGAAAAACCGAGGGTTCGAGAGATCTTGATTCTACAGTAATTTGTAATTACAATAAAATAAATTACAGATATTTACTGGAATATGCAGAGAAAAATATCCTCAATATCCAGGTGCGTTGACAAGATTGGCTTTTTAACTTTATTTTTTCTCGCATCTCTTAATTTCATTTTGGTTTTCCTTACATGGCTTGAAATAAACTACACCTAAAACCGAGTAAAAATGTGTAAGATTGGATTTGAAATGAGTTCGTCATGGATAGAAATAATTAAGTAAAAATGAGTGAGTCAATCAGTGACTCATGAAGAGAAACGGGTAGAACGGATAAGAGTAAAATAAGTAACGAACCAGTAAATAAGAATGAAAATAAGTAAATGTAAGATAAAAGTAATTAAGAATAAGAAGCGACTCTCCGGCTGGTAGGCAGATACTCGAGGGGTCCCCTCATGGCGCCTTGCGGTAATTCTCTCGCGTTCGATGTAAAGGTGTTCGGCCTGAGAAAAGTTGATCGTTAGATTCACTTACACAACGTGATGGAACTGACGCCATGAGGCAAAACAAAGTGAACACTGTCGAGAGAAACATGATTCCAGCCAGTGCGTTCTTGTTAGTGGCTCTGTAATTAAGGAGAGAGAAAGAGAATATGAGAACAGTTAATTTCGCATGCGTGTTGAAACAGCAAAGCGGACTTTGAAAAGGAGATTAGGTATTGGGTGAAGAAAGCGTCCCTGTCCCTTTGTTCACACCACAGAGAAGGCAATGGGAAATTTTACACTCACCAGGTCTAGGGTTAGTGTCGAAATAAGCCAGCCGGCATTTTCCTTGTAATATACATGACTTTCTTTTTAAAGTCAATCAGACATCTGTCAGAACGGAACACGCACTGCTGACCAAGGTTAAAGTTGAAGTTACGGCTAACCAGTTGGATCCCAGACTCATTTTATCAAAATTGTTTTGAACGACTATTTTTTTGAAGAACAAATAACGGACAAATAACGCTTAAGCCCGATTTCCATACGATTGCTTCGATTGCTGAAAAAAAACTTAAGCTATCGTAGTGATCATATGGAAACTACTCTCCAGGGATAGTAGCTATCGCAGCGGTCATATCAATCGCAACGATCACTGAAACTATTTTTTCAGCGACCGCAGCGATCGTGGCGATCATATGGAAACAGGGTTTTAGGAAGACCCACCTCAGGTATCCGTCATATGTTTCACTTGAAAGTTTGCAGAGTTCGGCTCCTTTCACAACTTTGACCCCTCTAGTTTCTTATTACTCAAAAAATTAAATTGGACGTTCTGTCGGGGAAATCTGTTTTTCGCTTCCGAAGGAGCCAGGCCTTTTGATTGCCATAAATGACGTTTTTCAACCTCAGTGGTGGCGTCTGAAGAGAATTAGCAGTTTTTTGGACAAAATTTAATAAATAGCTCATGTGTAAAATACGCGGGAAACTTGTTTGATTTGTGCTAACCATGTTTAGGCAAGTACTAATAATGACGTCACAACACCATCAGGTCCACTTGACAGTTTAGCAAGCCCATTAGGAACGGCTAATGTCTTCTATTTATCGCTAAAAATTGGATATATATAAAGAAAACAAGCACACATACCAGCTACATACCCAAAGTGGAGCTCAAAACTCTTTATCTCAATTTTTTCTGACTATTACAAAACCGTTCTCTCCTTTCTATCTCAAGGAAACCACTAGAACTAACTACTGAAGTCTCAGCGTTTTACGCGCCCTTACTCAGTTAATTATGCGAGTTAAGGTGGCTCGATACAGTTTTTCAGGGCCAATACCTCCCAAGTTTGAGCATAAACTACGTCGCCATAAACAAAGTTTTGGAAAAATTGAATCTTATTTTTTTAAAAAAATCTTTCGAGCGGTTTAAAAATTATTCGCTAATTTGTTAAAGTAGACCAACATGTTCAAAAACCGCTAACAAAAGCGCCTCGATACATACTAATCAAATCCTTCTTTCTAGCAATCGGCTGGAGCTATCTCCACGGTCTTTCACATACGTTTTTAAAAAGATTGAAACTACTATCAGATGAAATTGCATGTCAAAAGCGCTTCATTTTCTACAGATAACAGCCGAACATCAAGATTATCCATTTTTTACCGTATTTCTAACCACAAAATCTTGATCCCAAAATATCTCGATAACGCTCTTACAGATTTCGCTTAAACTTCACGAACATCGAGGCGGCTATCGGAGGAAAAAGCTCCCGTGAATAATTTTGGAAGAACAGTTCTCAGTGCCGAGAAATACTTCTGTAAGTAAAATAGATAATAGCGTCATTTCGTTGCTATGACAACTCCGATGTCATTGCAACCCTGATCATAAAAGATTTTCATCTTTATCTAATACAACTGTGGGGGCAATTTTTCCAAAACTTTGTTTATGGCGACGTAGTTTATGCTCAAACTTGGGAGGTATTGGCCTTGAAAAACTGTTTCGAGCCACCTTAACAAGCCCACATTTGCATGCAAATTAGTTCAGCTCAGTAATAACCTCATAAAAACACAAAAAAACAATTAAAAGAAAACCACACACGTTTCTTAGACACAAGAAATCAACTTTATGACCCTTTATTAAAAAATGATTGCAAAAAAATTAATAGATTAAATATTCTACTAGGGGTACCTTCCGGCAAGTGTCAACGAGGCGAATTCGTTTATCTTTTGTGGAACGTGCCTATTGAGATCTTTGCGATTTCTTTCATAATTTTAGAGGTTTAAAATGGATTCCGCTTTATGGCACCCAACTTTGAAACAATAACTTTGGTACATTCTAGGCTTCACTTTTATTAAACAATAACAACAGGGCTTGAAGCTTTGTTGGTAAATATGAACAAGTTAGCACTACTATTTCATGGAAAATTCCATTGTATCAAAACTATAAACGTTAGAAAGAAAAATATAGTTCAAACGAGGCCTTTGACTGCTGAATTTAAAAAAATAATAATTAAATTTCGAGCAACAGTGTCATCAGGGATAAGAAAAATATTTCGCGCGGTAATATACATAGGAAAAAATTGGTGTAAAGTAAAATGTGTCAAAAGCGCAAGAATGGAGCGGAATGTATCAGAGGTATAAAAATCTGATAAACTTAAATAAAATACAAAGACCTAATGAGCCAATGTCACGGGACAAAGAGTCTCTCGAAAGGCATAATGATAGTCTTCAAAACAAAAGGTCTGCAAATTCGATGCATTCCTCACGGGAGTTTAGGGCTGTCTCAATGTAAATGGAGCTGCAAAAAGCATGCTGGTTGACAAAATCTCCCGAAAGACATAAATAAATTCCAAAAAAACAAATGTCTGCAAATACGTTGTATTCACTGGAGGTGAGGACTGGCTTAATGTAAGTCGACCTGCAAAGACCACGCATGTTCTGATAAAAGTTTTGCGAATATAACTTTATGCCTTGATCAACTACTGCTTAAAAATTCAAATCAAAAAGGAAAAGAGAACACTGAAACCTTGGTTCTGAGTCGAGAAGCGAACACGCTACCTCAGTGTAAGTCGAGCTGCAAAGAACAAGTTGGTTCTGACAAACATTTGAGCCTAAAACCCTATTCCTTGATCAGCTGCTGCTTTAAAGGCAATTTATAAACCAAATCAATGCACCTGTTGCCCTTTCAAACTAGAAATTGTATTAACTCTTGCTCACCTGTTGGGTCCTCTTGAACAGACAAGGAACAGCTGCACACTGAATCTCCCAATTTCGGACCACGAGTTGTAAATATAAGACCATGGCGTCACTACCCAAATATGGGGTCTTACTTACACCCAAATATGGTCAAAAATGCAAATTTTAGAGGGTTACGCAGAATTTGAGAGTTTTTGCCCATATTGCGCGGCGTTATAATTCTGCCGCCGAGGCAACCTGGCTTCTTAGCTCGGTTGCCTCGTTGGCAATTAAAATAGTGAAATTATATACAACCACCATCACATTTCTATTGTTTTCTCTCCACCACCACATTTCTATTGTTTCTACTCTACCACCACCACCACATTTCTATTGTTTCCCTCCTCCACCACCACATTTCTATTGTTCTCTTCTATTGTTTTGTTATTTGAGTTTGGCCTATTTGGCCTGAGGTTGCCTTTATTAGTCTGTGTCTGACCTGTGACCTTCTAAATAACAAAACAATATGAGGAGTAAAAACAACAGAAATGTGGTGGTGGAGGTGGAGAGAAACAATGGAAATGTGGTGGTAGTGGTGGAGGGAAACAATAAAAATGTGGTGGTGGTGGTGGTAGAGGTAAACAATAGAAATGTGGTGGTGGCGGTGGTGGAGAGAAAACAGTAGAAATGTGGTGGTGGTTGTATATAGTTTCACTATTCACGCAGCTGTGTTGAAAAACAAAGTTGAGTCTAGGGTCGTTGTAGGGTCGATATAAGGTCGATTTTTTTGTGGATGGAAAAATATATAGAGTAAATGTGGTGGTGGAGTAAGAGGAAATAATAAAATTGTGGAGGAGGGAAAAAAAAGTGAGGAAGGAAAATAAGAAAAATTATGGATGAGGAGGAAAATAAAAATGAAAGGGAGGAGGGTAAGTAAAACATTGTGCGCAGTGTAAAAAAAACGATAGCTTCCCTTTTTTGACTATTTTAATAAAATATTTAATCTAATTTTTTTTGCAATCTTTTTAATAAAGGGTCATAAAGTTGATTTCTTGTGTCTTAAGAAACGTGTCTGGTTTTATTGGGAATGTTTATTGATTAGTTGCGTGTTTCAATTGATCCTTGTCAAGTTATTAATTGTTTTTTTGTGTTTTTATGGGGTTATTACTGAGCTGAACTAATTTGTATGCAAATGTGGGCCTGTTAACTCGCATAATTAACTGACTTAGGGCTCGTGAAACACTGAGACTTCAATAGTTAGTGGTCTCTTCGAGATAGAAAGGAGAGAACGGTTTTGTGATAGTCAGACAAAATTGAGATAAAGACTTTTGAGCTCCACTTTCTGTATGTGTGTGTGTTTTCTTTATATATATCCAATTTTTAGCACTAAATAGAAGACATAAGCCGTTTCTTATGGGCTTGCTAAACTGTCAAATGGACCTGATGGTGCTGTGACGCCATTACTAGTACTTGCCTAAACATGGTTAGCATAAATTAAACAAGTTTCCCGCGCATTTTACACATTAGCTATTTATTAAATTTTGCTGCCCTTTTGCTACCCCCAAAGCTGCTAATTCTCATCAGACACCACTACTAACGTCGTCAGTGCTCACAAACTCCATTTCCGCTGCGGTTCATTCAAGTTTTGTTTCAAAATAGCTGTTTTCTTTTCTTTCTCACCAGTAAAGAATTCCTTTCTTGGGTATTATCCGTTTCCAGATATTGCCAAGAGAAGAAAGAAAACTATGGTTCATGTTAAACACAATCAGTTTGTGTTTAGATTTATTGAAAATCGCTCCGAGAGGAAACGTACAACATGAACGATCAATTTCTTTGAACAAAAAAAAGCGAGACATTTTGAATGTTGAAGGTTGTTGGGAAGTCATGTCTCCTCCTCATAGCCGATCTTGTTAAGTGATTTTTTCCTCTTGGTGATAACAACAAAATATCACATTGTTCCTCGTAAAATTAAGGATTAATCGATACAAACCCATATTCAGTTCTCATCCCCCCTAATCAAAGCAATAAACTTTGTAACCGAGAAGTCTATAAAGAATATCAGATCTAATTTCTCTTTGCATATAATTTAACTTATAACAGAGGCTTAATGACAATGTAATGACCTTAACGTAAATAATGTTAATTGAACTGAGAGGGGTGCAATTTGGTGTGAAATCATACGCGTGATTTCAAAATCGGCGAGCGCGCAGCGCAAGAGTTCGGTTGAAATCACAAGTAAGCTGGTGCCTAGCTCACACGAAAGTTGCCTGGTGGATGCGCTCAGCTGATAGATCTCTGGAGCGAACGACTTTTTGCAGCTGTTATGATCTTCAATATTCAAATCAGGTTTTACGACAGTAAAAGCTCATTATAAAGCTTGATAGGCGCCTGCTGAATAAATCCAGATAATACAAATATTTGAGAACTTGGAAAATTAAAGAAAGTGGTGAAAATTATCAATTGGATGTTACTGATAATTTTATTTTCTTATCAGGAAAAGAATTATCGAAGTGTTAAATATGCACCTGAAATACTCCGTAGCCTTGCAAAATTCTAGTCTGTGAAATTTATTCTTCCAACGCTCCAAATGATTTGAATACAATAGTGGAAGGTCAGATATTTTACTTTTTTGCGTTGGATATTTGTCAAACTGTATGATCTGACCATTTTCTTTTTAAAGACGTAGTTTGACGTGTGAGAGGAAGTTTTGATGAACTATAGCTGATTTCAGTATGTCGTGAAACTTGAAAAATATTGATGCTACTTTTCTTTTCTGAAAACTGGTATAATGTAAGATCTTTCCTGATGAACTCCCCATATCAGATATTAGTTCATTCTTAAGCCAGCGATTGATGGCAAAGACTCCTACGAGACCCTTAAAAGGCCTAAACCTATATTTTTTCGAAAACTTAAGAAGTAACAAGGCTTACATTGGAACCAGGGTCACTGAATAATTAACACAGAACCGCACATTGATCGGAATTATTATTTTCTTTTATGAATAAAATAAGACTTTGATTTGGAGTATTTGATTTATGATAAATTCTGCTTTTTAAACTTTTTAGCGTTCAAATCATATTTTGCGCTTTGAGATTGGTAAAATACGACTATACTGTAGACGTTGTTCATAGTCGCAGGGCAGAGTGGACTGAACAGCCTCGTCAACACCAACATACTAAGTGTCGTTATGTATCTACAGTTACTGTGAACAATTTCGAGGGGACGATTGTCATTTTTGAACAACGCCATTGCGGAGACTGAACTTAAGTACAAAGGTTTCAAAACACATGGCACCGTTGTTGGTGTTATTCAGCGCGGTAGCCAACTTTACGACTAGTTGTAGGCCAGCTGGCTGTCTTTCATTTCCACATATCCTGAAAATTGCACGCATGACTAGTGCACACTGACCTCACCAACACTTTGAGCTCTTAAGCTGTTTAGTTAACCTCCAAAACGGATAATTTATTACAAGTGGTTGGGTGATCAAACCAAAAAAGAGTAGGCCCGGGCCTACAGGTCTATGGACTGGCTATGACGCCTCTGTTATTAAATGTCTAACTTTGTCTTTCATCCATGCAATGCAATTCAAGTGGGTGTGTAACAATGTTAGGACAGCCAACTAATAGGGATATAAATAATTTTTAAGAGAGGTAATTTATCGCCCCTTATGTCCAAAGGTACCCATATGTCTGTGAAAAAGATGAGAGGTTGTTGGCAACAGGAAAACATAAGATTTACTTACCAAGAAACGCTGAAGTCGCAAGAAGCAATTCTTTCGAACTCTTTTTTCGTACTGAGTGAAGTAACAACGGGTTACCAATAATAACAGTGCTCAGTTAATTGACGGGAACCTATATTGGATGAACAGCTGCGCAAACTGTATTTTTTTTTTCAATTTATTCATTTGCTTAACACCGTGATATCATCAACTAACAATATTCCAAGGAAAAAATTTTCCATGTTATTTTCTGAAGCCTAGCAAATATGACGTTAATGAGAAATGATTGAACTGAATTACATCAAACTCATCATGCAGTTGCTCTTGTTGCATAACTTGTCTCTCGTTTAATGTGTTTAAATCATTTCAATTTCGTAAATTCATGTTTTGGGATAATAAACTATTGTAATTGTAAAGACTTGTAAAATAATCATCTTTACTCTTCAAGGGATTTATACGAATTTTGAAGTCTAAATTGCGGTAAACCATAATAGACCTTTTGACTGATACGGCGGCCATATTGAATTAATTCGATTTAAGGAGTATTATAGGATGCTCAGGGGGCATGAGCACATTTCGTTTGTATTTTCGAGCGCTTTTCGATCGCCTTTTTCCAGAGAAATATACAGTGAAAGACCATATTTCTAATACTAAACAAGAAAAAGGCGATCATTATTACATCCAAACACGGCACAAGGATCTCTTTTCCCATTACAATCTTATTTTAAGAAAACTGTAAAGAAAAATGTCCCGAAAAGCGCTCAAAACTACAAACGAAATGTGCTCATGCCCCCCCTGGGCATCCTATAATACTCCTTAAGTCGAATTAATTCAATATGGCCGCCGTATCGGTAAAAAGGTCTATTATGTCTTTTTTTTTCGAGAAAAAGATTTCTTGCAAATAAGTTAAATAGAACGTTAGCACTGCATGCTCTAACTTTTCTCGACTTTTCAGTTTCGATGTTCGCTTGAATCTTTTTATCTGCCGGGATTGTCTAAAACGTCGCGGAATCCAATTGTTTCATTCGAAACCTGTCAATGGAAAAGTGCGGGCTCTAACTGTGGGAAGGTAGAAAGAGAAACGAGTTGGATCTACTATAAAGTTTTATTTACGTTCGACTTGGGAATCATGTGGAACTTGGTTATCTTGTGGTAGTCAAGGGTGACCTTTTCAGCAAGTTTTTTGTTATTGTTGTAATTGTCTGCAGCTTCTACGCCATTTTGAATTACTTCATTTGAGCATGTGCATTACCCTGGTTCGATAAAGTCAACCAGATGATACAACTCCGACTCGAAAGCACGGAGTCGTTTGAATTCGGCGAAGGAAAAAAACCAAATTGGGTTATCGCTGAGCTGGCAATTCTGTTCTTTCTTGGTGTCACTACATTATTAGGTCGAGTCATTTTGTCACGGTCAAATGGACCTTAATGGTTATGTTGCTGCATTTTCAAGTTTTTCAGCTAATTGTGTGGCCGATGGTAAGCCATGTTTTTTAAAAGTGACTCATTTTTAACAAACACCAAAACCTGGGAAGATTTCAGCCATTTTATTTATCATCTTCCTTTTCCTCATTTTATGAATTCTCAATATTTTTCAAGCAAACTTCAGAGAACACAAGAGAAGGTACGATTAACAGTTTTAATTAATTTCAATTAAATGACTGAGAATGATTTTGGCCTGGATAGAATGTTTCATTTGGTCATCGCAATAGCGAAGGTTAAATTCCACCCCCCTCCCCCACGTAAAGCATGGTATTTTACTGATTGCATTTTACTTTCCGTTCTATTTCAACAGTTGAGTGTGATCATTAGGGCCTGTTATTATTAATTCAAAATATTTCCCCGATTTTGATTGGCTAAAAGCACACGTTTAATTCACCACAACCAGTTACTGATGACCAAATTTGGAAGAATTTTGTGTTTAACGAGGAAATGACGTCAAAAATGCAGCGTTCGTGCAGGTTAAGGCACCGTTAACCGAGAAGACCTGGGGACGAGGTTGAGTTGTTTTGGTTGTGGAAACAAAAATGGCGGTCATTTCACTCGTTTCAAGAGTAAGAACTAGGCAAAAAAATAGCTAAAAACATGGCAAAAACAGCAAGAAGACAACTCGAAGGGCGACATCTGCTATTTGGAGAATATTTGCGGAGCTGGACAAACCTAAACGTTGACTATCGATAGATCGATGGAGGTAAGCATGTTTTAGCCATGTTTTTAAACTAGGAATTATTTTGAATGAATAATAAAACAATTATTGAATTCGGCTTTCGTATCATATGAAGAATTATGGAGATCTCGGAGGGTGTTATCCGCCTTGGCTTACGGCCTCGACGGATAACACCCTCCTCGATCTCCATAATTCTTCATGAGATACTCAGCCTCATTCATTAATTGTTAATTAATAGGGTTTGAGCCTGCCTCAACAATCATATGCATTCAACATATGTTGAATGAAATCCAGTTTATCGAGAGTTCAGAGCGTTTGAACGGAAAGATGATGAAAGTTTTTTGAAACATGTTAATTAAATACCATTTATTCCAAATTGCATCAGTATCCGTCATGTCAATTCAATATATACTGAATCACAAGGCTCCCAAGTTCATAGAAAGGCTTTTCGAATCAACTCAGAGTACTAACAACAATCTCCCTCTTTATAAACCTCAAACTGAATTTTTTAAAAGAAGCTTTCAACAATAGTGAAAAAACTGGCCTTTCAGGTTCTCTGATAATAGCGATAAACATAGTTTCTTTTAAGCGAGAGCTATCTAGTTCCTTAGTCCTTTGATTTTATAATTGTCTTTTATACATTTTATATATTATTTTCCATATAAAACGGTTTCAAAGGTAGCACCTTTCTTTGCGCTACATATTCTCAACGTTAAGTAACATGCATCAGCTTCCCCGTAAAAATGCAGAAGCAGAAAGTATCACGCTTTATTAATAGCGGAGCTCCGGCGCACGAAGCGCGCCAGCGGAGCACCATGGGTAAGAAAATTTGGTAAACCATCCATCCGAGAAAATTTGGTTATGACGTAGCGTACGCCGGTACACTATTTGCGGGGGAGGGAAGAGAATCAGGTGTCAGCCCGTCCGGGGGAGGAGTATGTTATAAATTGCGCGATGCATTTGTGCAACCCGCCTTTTTCTTGGCGGGAAATCGCGACAGAAATGGCGTGGCTGCATGTCGTCGCGTTCAAAAACATGTTTACTTCAACTACTTCATTGCTTAAGGATTTTGTGACCGTAGTGCTCAGTTTCGAGTAAACTGTTTCGAAAAAATTGTTATAGCAACAAACAATAGCGGATTGAATTCGGGAAAGAGAAAGAAGAGAAAGGCATAGAGTATAAAAATTAACAGGCACGCTAGCGAAGAGGATTCAAGTGGAAAATTTATGCAGCATCGGCGACTTGTTCACTGATAGCTGAAGCTGACGGAGTTTTGAGTCATCTTGTGATGTTTTACGTCTCTTTTTGCACTGGATTTACAAAATGAAATACAGCTCCTATCAACATTCTTTTGCTATTCTTGGCTGGCTTGTTTACTGGGTTGTGGTTGAGAAATGCACTGCACGACAAAAACAAATCGGGAATCATCGTTTTCAGAAATAAGCTACTCTTAGTAAGCTTACTTCGCCTTGCATTTGTTTCCCAAGAATTCGTTTTGCAGGCCTAGTCTACTGTGATCAAGAGCCATTATGGCTATGCTATTTTTGGGGTGTACATATAAGGCTATCAACTCAATGTAAGAATAAGTTCACTCTTAGCTTGGACTGTTTGCAAATTATTTTTTCTCTAAAATCACTTAGCCTTTCCCTCAAAAGTCACATGAATGTGCTCTAAGGTTAATTGATTTGTGGAATACAAGTTTATTAGTTTTACCTCGCCAAACGAAAATATGATCTCTGATAATTGCTCCTTTCACCGAACATTGTAAAAGTTTGAAAAAAAGAATTTGACTTAGTTTTATACCGCCTTGTGAATCTCGTCTCTTTTGAGAGTTTCAATACCAACTGTCTACTTATAACAAACGAAGAAAAAAAAACCTTTTAAAATCTTGTCCCCGAATCCATGCCAAATATGTCAATAAAAGAAGAGGCCCACCCGAATAGCCTAAAAACAAATGAGAATAAAACTGTCTTAATTCCTGACTCGTACTATAATAATACTAATTTAAATTTGTAAAAAAAAATCATTCTAAAGAGAGCACTTTGCTTAAGTGTCCGTAGAAAAAGAGACCTAATTTCACGGTTCTTTCCAACTTTTGACACGTTTGTATGGTGGGGGTAAAAACTTGCTCCCCCCCTCCCCACCGTACAAACGTCTGTAAATTTTCGCAACTTTTCGGAGCTGCATCTTCGCCCTCTAAAGACGTATCACTTTCAAATTTGATAATTTTACTTATTTCAAGGCGTTTTTTTCAGTAGTGTCGACGTATGTGCGCTAGCTAGGCCATATAAAAAGTTAAAAAAAAAAACAAACTGTGAAAAGGTCTATGGCAACTGATAGTTCAGAAGGAAACCCTAAAGTACATTGTTAGCTTTTAAAAAAGCAGTCCCCCAGCTAAGGTTCTAGCTAATTCTCAATAATATCTAATATGTTCTATTATGTAATTAGGCTTTTTATTGTAAATAGCTGTCTTACGTAATTTTAGGTTTTATACTGTATATAAGTTTTTGGATTTCCCTTTCTTTCTCTATTATATTTTATTTATTTATTTATTTTTTTTTCTCGGCTGGCTTATTAGCATATTTTTGCTAGAGGTCTAACCAACCTCGTCAACCCGAGATTCAATAAAGCTTCATTCATTCATTCATTCATTCATTCATTCATTCATTCATTCATTCATTCATTCATTCATTCATTCATTCATTCATTCATTCATTCATTCATTCATTCATTCATTCATTCATTCATTCATTCATTCATTCATTCATTCATTCATTCATTCATTCATTCATTCATTCATTCATTCATTCATTCATTCATTCATTCATTCATTCATTCATTCATTCATTCATTCATTCATTCATTCATTCATTCATTCATTCATTCATTCATTCATTCATTCATTCATTCATTCATTCATTCATTCATTCATTCATTCATTCATTCATTCATTCATTCATTCATTCATTCATTCATTCATTCATTCATTCATTCATTCATTCATTCATTCATTCATTCATTCATTCATTCATTCATTCATTCATTCATTCATTCATTCATTCATTCATTCATTCATTCATTCATTCATTCATTCATTCATTCATTCATTCATTCATTCATTCATTCATTCATTCATTCATTCATTCATTCATTCATTCATTCATTCATTCATTCATTCATTCATTCATTCATTCATTCATTCATTCATTCATTCATTCATTCATTCATTCATTCATTCATTCATTCATTCATTCATTCATTCATTCATTCATTCATTCATTCATTCATTCATTCATTCATTCATTCATTCATTCATTCATTCATTCATTCATTCATTCATTCATTCATTCATTCATTCATTCATTCATTCATTCATTCATTCATTCATTCATTCATTCATTCATTCATTCATTCATTCATTCATTCATTCATTCATTCATTCATTCATTCATTCATTCATTCATTCATTCATTCATTCATTCATTCATTCATTCATTCATTCATTCATTCATTCATTCATTCATTCATTCATTCATTCATTCATTCATTCATTCATTCATTCATTCATTCATTCATTCATTCATTCATTCATTCATTCATTCATTCATTCATTCATTCATTCATTCATTCATTCATTCATTCATTCATTCATTCATTCATTCATTCATTCATTCATTCATTCATTCATTCATTCATTCATTCATTCATTCATTCATTCATTCATTCATTCATTCATTCATTCATTCATTCATTCATTCATTCATTCATTCATTCATTCATTCATTCATTCATTCATTCATTCATTCATTCATTCATTCATTCATTCATTCATTCATTCATTCATTCATTCATTCATTCATTCATTCATTCATTCATTCATTCATTCATTCATTCATTCATTCATTCATTCATTCATTCATTCATTCATTCATTCATTCATTCATTCATTCATTCATTCATTCATTCATTCATTCATTCATTCATTCATTCATTCATTCATTCATTCATTCATTCATTCATTCATTCATTCATTCATTCATTCATTCATTCATTCATTCATTCATTCATTCATTCATTCATTCATTCATTCATTCATTCATTCATTCATTCATTCATTCATTCATTCATTCATTCATTCATTCATTCATTCATTCATTCATTCATTCATTCATTCATTCATTCATTCATTCATTCATTCATTCATTCATTCATTCATTCATTCATTCATTCATTCATTCATTCATTCATTCATTCATTCATTCATTCATTCATTCATTCATTCATTCATTCATTCATTCATTCATTCATTCATTCATTCATTCATTCATTCATTCATTCATTCATTCATTCATTCATTCATTCATTCATTCATTCATTCATTCATTCATTCATTCATTCATTCATTCATTCATTCATTCATTCATTCATTCATTCATTCATTCATTCATTCATTCATTCATTCATTCATTCATTCATTCATTCATTCATTCATTCATTCATTCATTCATTCATTCATTCATTCATTCATTCATTCATTCATTCATTCATTCATTCATTCATTCATTCATTCATTCATTCATTCATTCATTCATTCATTCATTCATTCATTCATTCATTCATTCATTCATTCATTCATTCATTCATTCATTCATTCATTCATCGAGTATAGGCTCTCCAAGAAGGTACCCCTTATATGAGAAAGTGATGAGTTAGTACATTTCAACAAATACAGTGACACTTTATTAAGCGGACACCCTCTATTAAGCGGACGGTAGCCGAAGTCCCAAAATTTATTTCCCTTATTTACTTTAAATGAAACCTTTATTAAGTGGACACCTCTATTAAGCTAAAAAGTACCTGAAATGGTGATTTCTATTATTGCCAACCCGTATTAAACGGACACTTGTAATTAAATTCCACTATCCAACATACCAGACACCGGAAATGCTACAGATTGCCTCGAATTGCCACCCACACATTTTTTCGATTTTTACATTAAAAAACGTGACTTGTCGAACTTATTTGATTAGTTTCCCAGTACAGTTTTCTATTTCCTTTTGTTTGTATAAAGCTTTTTTCACCCGGTTTTTTCACTCATCTGATTTCTTCAAATTTGAGTTGCCATCTATGTTTAAGGTACTATGATCGATTGGTCCACTTTGATAAAGAAATTAATGCAAACGTATATCGTCTACTCTCTGTGAGTATTCTAAACGTTTCTACTGTTCATTTGAATGGCATTTGACACCTCATATGGCGTTATGTATTGAAACCTGAATTAAGAGGACACTACAGCTTTCCCCGAGGGTGTGCGCTTAATACAGGTTCCACTGTAGTGGAATTCATCACCAATTTCGGATCTGTTACAAAGGGGCAAAGCCTCCCAACACTGGGTATCTTCTTGTAGCGCCCAGATTCAATGGGTACCAAGTGGCAAGAAATCCGCATTTTGGTTACTGCCACTCTTGTCTTAACGTTCTTTAGTAAATCAAGATAAGATTCAAATCTGACTTCGTTTTTCAATTCACTATACAGACTTAATTTGTTTCCAACTGAGGAGTTAAATTTATTCTTTTTCAAATTTTTCGACCAATATCCCTGGTATTGTTTTTAATTAACAAATTTCTTTTAAACATTCTAACCAGGTGACGAAGTCTCCGTCCTGTAGTCAAGATGTGGCGGATTTGGACTATAATCAGTTAATTTAGTAGAGTGTAATAGGTGCTTTACAGTAGTAAACCATGAATGCTTACCTATATATTATTTACATGAATGTTTATCTTTATAGTGCGCTAGTTAAAATTTGGTTATTTTGTAGGGTAAGTAACCTTAAGAAGTACTTAAAAATTTTAGTGTAAATAATAAGATGAAGAGGAAAACGTCCTAGTTCTCCCTTCACCGCCAGGTTACTTGCTTTAGAGTGAACCCCCAAGGCCATTTTGTTAATAATACAGAGTTTCGTCTGGGTCATAAGACAAGACTTCATTGTTCATTCGCAAAGCTATTCCCTTGATCGTCAACAACTAGGAAAATTTTTTAAAAAGTAACCTCGTTTTCGACCTTTTCCATGGATATAAAGACCTTGCTGGACAATCTTCATGATGAACTATCCTGTTCTGTGTGCATGTGTCCATTCACTGATCCAAAGCAGTTGCCTTGTTTGCACAGTTTCTGTCTTCATTGCCTGAACAGAATTCAACGAACGCGCGGCGTCCGTGGTAAAATTACATGCCCCGAGTGCAGGAGACAGTTTCAGATTTCTGGAAGTGGAAATCCCAGCGAACTTCCAACCAATTTTCGAATAAACAGTTTGCTAGATGTCTTGGCGATCAAAGAGTGCAGCACAGTCAACGTCAAATGCAGAAACTGCGAAAAACGGAGCGCCCAGACCTTATATTGCTTCCAGTGTTGTTCCTTCTGGTGTGAAGAATGTATTGTAGGACATGACATAATTCGAGAAAATAAAGACCACAGAACGCTTTCGCTGAAAGATTTTCAGGATCAAGACATCAAGGCTGTATTAGAGCGACCAGCATTTTGTCAGAAGAAACACCATGAAGACAAACAGCTGGAGCTCTTTTGCAAGGACTGTAAAGTAGCCATTTGCAACACTTGTGCTGTAACACTTCATGAAGGTCATGGTAAGATGCCCTTGCAAGAAGCCACTGACGCACGCAAGACACAGATCAGCTCCATGACAAAATCTTTGAAAGACAAAGTACTGGAAAAACAAAAGGAAGTTGAACAGTTTAACCAAAAAAGCATCGCATTTCAAACGAAAGTAGCCGAGGTAAAAAGCCAAGTGCAGTCTTTTGTAGACCAAATTATTGCAATCATCAAAACAAGAAAACAAGATGTTTTTGATGTGATTGATAATCAAGCGAAAAAATCACTCGAATCTCTCTCACAGAAAAAAGACGAAGTGGACAAACAAGTGAAATTAATTGAATTAGCAATTGAACAAATTGAAACTCTGTTAAAACGAAGCTTTAGTACTGAAATTCTTGGATTCAGTGAAACATTTGATTCAATCCTACAGGAACAAAGTACTCAAGAAAACCGTGACACTGAATGTATTCCTCGGTTTAGTTTCACCAAAAGTGAAAAACTGATTAACCTTCTGAGCATGAGCGAGGGGATAGGTAATGTAGAATTTGTTTTTATCGAAACTGAAGCGCAACAATCAGGAGCTAAAGGTAAAGAAAGTACTAGTAAAGTAATTTCTGGGAATAAAAAGGAAAATAATCGTGACAATCCTCTTGAGACTCAGGTACAAACCAGGCGCTTCAGATCTGTGCTGTCATTTGGACAAAAAGGTGAGTCTGTTGGAATGCTTAAGGGGCCTTGGGGGATGGCAGTGAATGATCAGGATGAAATTGCTGTGACTGAGTTCTGGAACCACAGGGTTTCAGTGTTTAGTAGTGACGGTACCCACTTAAGATCGTTTGGTAGGAAGGGTCTTAATAATGGTGAGTTTCAGTGCCCTGAAGGGATCGCTTTTGATAGTCTTGGCAACA